>NC_058130.1:468603468-468756765 GCF_016433145.1 Gracilinanus agilis | reverse complement strand
GAGGAGCAGGAGGAGGAGGAGGAGGAGGAGGAGGAGGAGGAGTTGAAAACAAAATTTGATAACCAATAAGAAAAGCATAAAAGGTAAACAGAAAAGTGAAAACTTGAGGGTTTCAATAAGATTGAAATGAGTACATTTATGGATGGGAAGATTATAATTAAAAAAAGCTTTAGATATCTATGATACTAGAAATATTTAAGGTACTTAAAATATTCAAGATATTTAAATTACTTGAGAACTTTATCACAATTAGGAAAATAAGGAGTATACAAGTAATAATTGAAGGGAGTAAAAAAGAATGGGATTGATGGATAGTCAGAAAAATCAAGGGACAAGAAAGAAATACTCAAGGTAAAGAGAAAGAGAAAGATAGAATGGAGTAAATTATCTGACATGAAGTGGCACCTCAGACTCAATACATTGGAGGAGAAGATGGGGGATGTGGTGAGCAATGCTTGAAATTATTCTCATCAGAATTAGGTCAAAGTGGGCATAAAATCACACTCAACCAGCTAAAGAAATTTACCTTCTCCTAAAAGGAAGTAGGAGGAAAATGAGAATAGAAGAATTAGAGAAATGGACAACAAGGAGGGTAATTAAGGGAGGTAGTTGTCCAGAAGCAAAATGTTTGTGAACCGGGAAAGGCTGAAAGGAGAAAGAGTAAATGGGGAAAAATCAAATGGAAGGAAACACAGAATTAGTAATCATAACTGTGAATGTGAATGGGATGAACTCAATTATCAAACTTAAAAGGATAGCAGAATGGATAAAAATCCCCAATTCCACAATATGTTGTCTACAATAAATACATTGATACCAGGGAGACACACAGAGAGTACTAGTAAGGGGCTGGAGCAGAATCTATTATGCTTCATGTAAAAAAAAAAAAAAGCAAGATTCACCATCTTGATCTCAGGTAAAGCAAAAGTAAAATAATTAATAATTGTTTATGAGTGAGAAAAGGCTTATATAACTAAAATGATAATCCTACCTAAATGAATCTACATAATTTAATTGATATGACTTTGAATATGTAGATTCGTTTAGGTGTAACTCCAAAACAAGTCCCTTCCTGTGATATTAACTAAAGCCTGTAGTTAATTTCAATCAGTCTATTTCCCATCAGTGTTTGTCTTTAGTCTAAGTCCTACTCTGTATTCTCTGTTGCTGTTTGCCTGTTTAGATTAGTTCATCCTCTCCCTGGCAATCCTTGTTACCTCAGTGTTATACTCCCTGAACTCAGACATTCCCTTATTTCTCCTACCACCTCAACTGCCATCCTTCATCATTGAACCTTCCTCATCCACTATATTGCCTTAACTTCCCTTCTACCCAGTCTGTTTACTTTACTACTTCCAGCCTTGGATCCCTTGTCTTGTTTTATTCCCTGATCCTACCAGTTATTACCCCTAGCTTCAGCCTCATATTATATCCTGCATCTCCCTATTACATCCTACCTAATTCCCATATTACCTCCCTTCCAAATCTCCTATAACATCTTTCCAAATCCCCAATAACAGAACTGATGCAACCATTTTGGAGAGTAATCAGGAATTATATTTCATTTGTTATAAAAATGTGCATACATTTTGAATCAGTAATAAAACTATTAGTTTTTATTTCCTAAGGAAATAAGGAAAAAAGCAACTGTATGTTCTAAAATATTTATAGCAATTCATTTGTTAGAGGAAAAAAACTGGAAGTGAAAGGGATGTTCATCAATTGGGGAATGACTAAACAAGCTGTGGAATATGATAGTAATGGAATACTATTGTTCCATAATAAATGACAAATAAGATGATAACAAACACACACAATCTAGAATGAAATATAAAGTTATATGAGAAGCATTTATCAAGCACCTAATTTAATATATTCCTCACTGTGCTAAATACTAGGGATACAAATGTAAAAGCCAAACCATTTTTGCCAATAAGGACCTTTTTTCTAATTGAGAGACATCACATATAATATAGAGGGATGATGTTCAGATACATGTTATGCCCTGCTGAGTCATAGAATACACAAAAAATGGGTAAATCACAATGTAAATAATTAGATATAATAGGAAAGTTGATACACCCCTTCTGTAAACAATCCTATTATTGACTTGGTTATTGTATTCACAACAAGAGATAAAAGTGAAGAGTGGGGTGATGTATACGTTTGGCTACAAGATGAATACTCATGAGTTGTACATCTGAATGAAATTCCAAGTATGGTGCTTATAGATGTTTAGATGATTTTATTTTTATTCATCAGCCAAGATAGCTCAGCTAAAAACAGGAGTTCTAAACCTCAGTAGACTAACATCTCTCAGGTCTAAGTATATAATTTCTGAAAGTGCTGTAATGGAGGATATTATTCCTTGTGCAGAAAAGCAGAGAAGCATCAGGGTCAATGGTAAAATGGCCAGGGAGGACAGCTATATGGGATAGACCAAGAAATTATGGCATCTTTCCTACTACTCTAGAAACCTTTGGCAAGTGAGGATCTGCTGAGTTAAGTTAATTATTTGAAAGTTGACCACAAGATAAGAAATGTTTAGGCCTCAAAAACTCCTTTTCTTTCTCTTTTGATGAAGAGTTTGAAAACTGTATCCATCATTGGGGAAAACATCATCACTGCCTGAAACATGGCATTCTTGCAGCACCATATTAATATGAATTTCTATTTCTATCATACCTTAAGGTTTCCAAAATACTTTCCTTACAAAAATCTTACAAGTAAAATAATATAAGCATTAATATCTTCAGGCATATCACAATTTGTTTCAACATTTCTACCACAAAAATGCTTGAATCAAGCAAAATAGATTACAACTAAAGGCGATGTGGCTGAGGCTATGAATTAGTCACAACTTTCTGGAAAACAATTTGGAACTATGGGTAGAAATATCACCTAACTGTATACTGATTATAAGATCTTCACAAGATTGTGTGTTAGTGTTTGTATGTGCGTGCATGTGCTTGGATTTTAACCTGTTTGAGGTATGTGCCTTGGAGTGGGATACCTAGATCATAATCAGTATACAGTTTAGTGATATTTCTACCCATAGTTCCAAATTGTTTTCCAGAAAGTTGTGACTAATTCATAGCCTCAGCCATATAGCCTTCAGTTGTAATCTATTTTGTATAATAGGCATATTTTGATGTACCTATCTAACTGTGGGATTTCAAGCTTCTTAAGGAAAGAATTCCTGTATAAACTTGTATACCTCATGTGGTATAACATAGTATGTACTACTAATTAGTTTAAATTGTTATAGATGAGGCGAATGATATTGGTCCTTTTAACTTCTCAGGGATAAGGCAGTGCCCAACATCCTGTTTAAGGACTTTGTAGGAGACCCATGAGAGGACACATTAAAAAAAAGAACAGTTTGGACAAATATTAACAAATGACAATTTATCTCATTGGAATCACATCTATCAACGAGAGTGAAATTATTACCACTTTCAGTTCTAAGCAACATTGTCTAACCTTCTTAATCAAAAGTTGTTGCTTTACCACTTTCTTGTGAGGCTAACAGAGAACCTATTTTATCTTTTTGTGTGTGACATCTTTGACATGAAAGAAGATACCATCTTCCCTTATACTTTATGCACTTGGTATTCATTGATTTCTCTTCCAACTCAACAGACTACTTTTAAAGTATATTTTTAAAAAATGATGCTATTGTTATTAAACATATATTGAAGTCTGTTTCTGATTGCACAAAGTACTTTCATGGCAGATGCATTACATTTTGTGAACAGTACAGCTGCTTCAAAATGAGATTCAAAGTCCAGATTCACACATATGTTTCACAGAAATAAATTTCCAAAAGAATGTACAGTTGTCATTTCCTGACAGGTAAACATCTGTAGAAAAAATAATGACATGCTTGAAGGTTCATCTTTCAACTGAATAGGCCTAGGGGCCTTCTCTTTCAAATAAATTTCTCTATTTGTATGACTTCCAGTATTTCTTACTTTATATAATTACATTTGTGCATATATATGCATGCATTTATTATATATCTATGTTTTTCAATTTAAGTTGTCTTTTATAATTCTAATTATCTTATGCATTAAAAAACATTATTCTAAAAACGTTTCATGTTTTACCAGACTGAGAATGGTGTCATGATACAAAATGGTTAAAGATTCTTGCACAAAAAGTATGATATTTTAATTGGATATGACTTCATTTATCCTATTACTACATTCAAGTACATACTTATCAGAATGTTATATTGGTTAGCTGGTATTTATTAGTTATATTTGTAAACTTAAAACATTGCCTTTCAAAACCTAAGAACTTCATATAGTCATCAACAAGAATTGACATTCAGAGAAAAAATTCAGCTAGAACCCAAAAGCAACTTTTCATGATTTATATAATTTATTTTATAAAGAAAATTATTTCTTTTTCTAACTTTTTTATGTCACTTTTTTATTATGTTAGAAGAGAACTCCTTAAAGAATAGAGAACAAAAGAGATTCAGACTTGGAATTAGAAAGGTCAAACTGTGCCAGGGTTACATTTTGTTCTATCAAAGCTTCTAGCTTTCTCAGACCCAATATAACTGCATTACACAAATTGGTATCTGGAAAAAAGTAGCCTGCTTGTCTCCGAATGTGCCAAAGCTCTTGTCTACTATTATTATTTATCATGTGATTTTCATAAAAAAGGGAGCTATCATCTTCCTGCTATTTGGTCCTTTTTCTCTTCTTCTCTGATTTGCAGTTGGGTTTTGAGGCCATTCAGTTACTGTGATATTCAACCTTCACAGATGTTGATGTTTTCACTTGACATTCCAAAAGTCAAGCTTCTTTCACCACAGAATTCTCTTGATCTGATCGATGTGATGCCTGGTCTCCAATCTGTCTCTTTTCTTTTTATGTTGAATAAAAATATATCCATAAATAGGAGTAGATAATTACAATACTAAATCGTGTAAGCATCACTTCTCATTTCTTCAGCTTCGCTGATATTACCTCTGGCTCAGAGGTTCCACTTTCCTCTTGCCTTTATAGAATGCATCTGGATTGCTCTGACAGAAAGCCCAGAAGGCATATGGCAGAAATTTTCTTGCTTTTTTAAGGGCATTTTAACTAGCTCACCCTTTAAGTTCAACAACAAATCTAATGACAGCTGGTGAGTTAGTGAAAGAAGCTTTTATAATTGAAAAAATCCCATAATATTGTATTCATATTTAGGGAAGAAATAGCTGAAATAGTGTGTTAATTTATCTCCAGGTATAATTTAAATTCTTGTTTTGATTTGTGCTGGATAAATACTAAATATTATATTTTAAATAAAATACTAAAATCATAGGAAAAGCAAATAAAATGATATTAAGTATAATAAAGGATACTCTTTAATTTTGCTCTTTAATTTACATTTATTAACTTCCTTCACTAAGACATTAGTCTTATGAGATAGGTGCAATTATTATCCCCATTTTATAGATAGAGGAACTGAGGAGCAGAGGTTAAATGACTTCCCAAAGGCCGTTTAGCAAGGGAGTATCTGGGGCAAGATGGAGGCTCATGTCCTCCTGACTCTAAGTCTGGCCTCTATTTAATATGTCACTTATCTAATAATAACATATTGAATGTAAAAAAATACGTGGAGGATTAAAGGCAACATTCATTGGGGAACAAAAGACAAATTGATAAAATCCTGAACTGAAATGATTGATAGAAAACATAGCAGGAAAAGTTACTAATTATATTTGGACACTTGATAGCTAAACGGGACTTTAGCTAATATCTAAACCTCATCCCACTTCCCCAAAATTGTTGAAAAAGGACCAATGGAGGGAATGTACCCAAGTTTACAAGGCTAGTAAGAGAGCTGTAGAACTGAGTCTCAGCCCAAGGTATCCTGGGGCGTATTACAATCCTATTTGTGAAATACTATACTGCCTACTTTAGGTAATGAGAATTTTTTTTTAATGAGGGGAATTAAGCAAATATTTGTAAATGAACTATTCTTTTCCTTTTTCCCTTAATATTATTTTCATTATTCCTAGTACTACTTGCATCATATTAGTGATTTCATTGCCATGGGGAACTACTAATATGGCACTTCCCCTTCTACTGATTCAAAGAGACAATTACTCTCTAGATCAGTTTTAGAATGTTACTTAGTATAATGAAAGGTTATGTGATTTTCACATGTTCTGACAGAATTTATGTGTCAGAGACTGGATATGAACCCAAGTATTTCTGGACTCTTAACCTAGCTTCCAATCAACTCTATATAAATAACATTGCCTTTCTGTATTGTTTTGACTTTTCTTTTTTAACCAATATTCAAGAAAAGCTTTCCCCATTTTTGTATTCTATTTGAATATATGAGCACTGTAATTCTCCTCATAATATTTTATATCTAAAAATGCATTAGGAAAATTATTTCAATACTACATATTTGTCATAATTTATTGGATTATAATATCAAAGTATTAGAAGTGATAGAGACATTTGATACCACCTAGGCCAACACAAAGCTAAAGCTGAAAGAGGTTGTGGTTCAATCAAAGTATATATACAGGTATTTGTATGGAAGAACCAATTTTTGAGCAAAGTCATCTGACACCAAATTCAGTGCCTTTTCTTTTGCACCAGGAGGCAAATTTCACTTATTTGTTATACTAAATAAACTTTATGAGCTTGTCCCACTCTGGGATTCTAAGGTTTCATTACTGAAGTAATTTTGCAAATTTATTATTATATTTGAAATTTTATTTTATTCTCATTATTAAAAAAATTGACATATTTAACTTTCAAAAGCATCTCAGATTGTATTAACCAGATGCATGTCTATTTGACTGACAGGATTAGGATTGATTTAAATAGGAGTCTATTATTCCTCTTCCTTTAGTGGTCATTGAAAAAATAAATAAGTAAACATATAAACAATAAATTGACATATAAAGGAGTTAAAGAATAAATAAGGACATAAACAAATAAATGAGTGGATAAACAATCAAATGTATGACTAAAAATGAATAATGAATAAATGTGTGGATGAGTGAACAAATAAAGAAGAGGATAAATGATTAGAGAAATGACAAAATAAACAAAGAAATGAATAAAAAAGAGAATGCATATAAAAAGAGTTAAATAAATATATAAAAATAAATAATGTTCCCTCTTATTACAGAAATTACATTTAGTCCTTTTTAATATGTCTTTATTAGGATGATATGGAATCTTCAGGGTCAGTTGAGCAACAACCTGGAAATCTAGACCTTTCCTCTACTGCTATGATCTCTCAAAAGTCTGTAAACTAGAAATTATCCACCAAAAATAAAGCAACATCAACTTGCCATTTTCTAGTATGCGCAAAATAAAAAAGTATATTCTAATGAATTGATAGACTATGACTTCAATTAGAACTCCATATTGCCCACAATGTGACTGCACTAGCCAAGCTAAGAAGCCAACACATGGGCCTACAACAAAACATAACCTCACTCTGATTGACTTATTCCCATTTCCAGTGACCTAGAAATCCCAGCTTCAGGCTATAGAAATAACTACTGATCACAGGAGAGCTAGCTCACTGGCAACCATTTAGGAGCAGAAGCTTTCTGGGTCCACAACAGAAAGTCAGAATGAATCAAGACCTTCAGGAGAAGTCTACTGGGGATCTTAACAGAAAGTCGGCACCATAGAACCCATCCTGCAAAGCTCTGAATCACTGATATTAGACAAAAATACAGATCTTGAAGTCAGCCTGCACAGACAAAAACTAAGACTCCCAGAAGAATGGGAAAAGACATAAGGACTTCTATAACCAGAAAATGAAATACCAATTAAAAGAATTTATAGTCTGCCTCCATAAAGAAAAACAAACAAAAACATAAAAATAAGTTTACAAACTCCAAGATACATAGTAGATAAATTAAACAGTTAAATTCAGACACAACAAGTTCCATAAGAGATCAGGAGTAAGAAGACTTCTAAACACAAATTTTAAAATCTAAATTATCACAAAACTATTATATATCTACCAGAATACAGGAAGCAAAGGAGTAATGTATTCCTTAGACCAATGGGACTCACTATATAGGCCAGATTAAGCTGTTCTGCAATATAAGCTTAACTATAGGAGGAAAACAATACATAGTATTCAACATATTAAAAAAATGAAGAGGTATTTGTAGCATTTTAATTAAAAAAACCAAAAAAGGTTTATGTCTCAAACAAATCAAATAATGTAAATGCAGAAAATGTGAATAAATGCATCATCCAATGAGAGCAATCACAACTTCGCTATGGGTAAGCATTTTGGGAGGGACTGGAGTAGAACTACACTACAATATGGAAGGGTATATAGAAAGGGAAAGGAGTAGAGGAATAGAGCAGAATATCTGAGGCCCCCAGAACAAAATGAGAGATAGTAATGAGGAGAAGGTGATTCTTTGAGTCACCGTTAGAGAAGATTGGTTGGAGAGGAAAAAGGTCTTTCTTTGCCATTGGCATGATATTGCAATAATTAATGCTCCTTTTGGTTATGAGAAATTTTTCTCATGAAGGGAGATGGAACCCTTGCAATGTGTTTGTGATGGGGAACTTGATTCTTAAAAAGTCATTTCATTCTACCTCAACAGGAGTTAGAACTTCTGGTCACAAATGGCATTTGGAGTTATAGAAATCATACAAGAAAAAACTTTTGATGCAAATGGGGGTAGGAGTACCAAGGGAAGGTATAGATCAGGAGTGACCTCCATATTGAGAGATATGTTTGGCAAAGGAGAAAATCATAAGACAGTGTCCTCTCTGATATTTTCAAGAATTAACATTCTTCTTGGAGTGAGAGATGATGGAAAAGAGAAATCCACAGATGAAGCTATGCAAGGCTGAGACAGAAACTACCTAGAGTAGTGATGGGTAAAATTTTTAAAGAGGGGGCCACAGAAAGAAAATGCTCATCTGTCAATCTGTTTCTAAGACAACTCTTTCAAAGTTTCATTGTATTGTATCCTATTCATTGTATTCGTCAGATTAGGAATAATGTCCTGCTGCTGGATAAAATATTTCAGCCCTCTTCCTTCCCCAGCATCTGGCCCATGGGCCTAGAGTGAAGAGCCTAACATGGATACCTTGGAAGGCTTGGTTGCATAGGAATAAGTGAATAGTCAGAAAAAATTATAAGTGACATGAACCAAATAATGAGGGTCTACAGTAAATAAAAAAAAAATGAGGAAAGAAAATAGAAAGGAAAGAAATTCTATCTGGAAAGGGGCACATATATGAAATTAAAAAAATCAAACAGGACACAAATACAGAAAACACTTGACTAATTGGGGAGTGGGAAGGAAGGGATTATATAACCAGAGAAACACAGGAGAAAGAAAAAAAGAAATAAAAAAAAATTCCAAAAGGAAAGGAATAATCATTTAGAAAAGGGATTCAGGGCTGAGTGAAAAAGAATGAGTACAACCAAAAGCTTAACCAAAGCTTCTGAAAGAACACAGTAGTGTATTTACAGAAGAAGAGACAAAAGTCAGTATTTCAAAAAATCATTTTAGATAAAAAGAGGAAAATATAAACCCAACTCCTATAACTTTAAATATGAATGTATTAAACATTCTTATAAAATGTGGCAGAAGGCTAAGAAAACTTTGTAATCTGTTGCTTACAAGAAACATTAAAAAAAAGACATGCAATATATAAAACTGAGGAAAGGGGAAAATTCACTATTTCTAGAGTGAATCCAAAAGAATTAGAGTTGTAGGCAAGCAATCTGATGAAGCAAAAACAAATAATAAAAAATAAAAAAGGGTAAGCAAGGAAACTACATTATGCTAAAAAGAACCATAGTCAACAAACCAATATCAGTAATACACTAATACACTCCTTAGCATCAAATCATTAAGGAAACATATCTGAATTACAAGACATATATGGTAACACAGTAGTGACTGGAGATTTAAATATTCCTTAGTTTTAGACGAGCATAACAGAAAAACAAAAGGGAAAATATGGAGCTGCATTAATTGGTATAGAATCTAGAGCTAAAAAGGCTTATGACACCTTCTAAATGGCACTATAAAATAATATTCCTATTTCTCTGTACCACATAGAGCTTTAAAAAATAACTTGGGGACTTATTTAAAAAATGTATAACCACGCTATTTGTGGTGGCAAAAAATTGGAAAATGGGGGGGTCTTTTAATTGGGGAATAGCTGAACAAGCTATGATATCTGTTGGTGATGGAATACTATTGTGCTCAAAGGAATAATGAACTGGAAGAATTCCATGTGAACTGGAAAGATCTCCAGGAATTGATGCAGAATGAAAGGAACAGAACGGGGAGAACATTATATGCAGAGACTGATACATTGTGGTACAATTGAATGTAATGAACTTCTCTACTAGTAGCAATGCAGTGATCTAGAACAACTCTGAAGAACTTATGAGAAAGAATGCTACCCACATTCAGAGGAAAAACTGTGGGAGTAGACACAGAAGAAAAACAACTGCTGGAACACATGGGTTGATGGGGATATTATTTGGGATGTAGACTCTAAATGGCCATCCCAGTGTAACTATCAATAATATGGAATTAGGTCTTAATCAATGTAACATGTAAAACTCAATGGAATTGTGTGTTGGCTATGGGGAGGGTGAGGGGAAATATGGGAGGAGGGGAGAAGGAAAGAATGTGAATCATGTAACCATGGAAAATATTCTAAAAATAAAAAAATAGAAAAAAAAGGATAGGACACACAGATATTTGAATAAATTTATAAAATAAATACATTTTCTGAAAAAAAATAATGTGCAAGACATATTGCCAAAAATGTTAAAAAAGCAAAATAATTAATACTTCTTTACAGAACATAACACAATAAAAATACTAATTTTTGTGAACTTAAAGGACACAGGCCTAATGATAAGATTTAGCTATGAAATCCAAAATAATGAATGTATTAAAGAAAAAATAAGAGATTAGAATCATGTAAAATAATATGACAGTTATGACATGCGATGCCAAAATTTTTGTCATGCAACTAAAGTAGTACTGTAGGGAATCATCATATTCCTACAAACATGAATTTAAAAGAAATAGAAAAAATAGTAAATTAATGAACCAAATATGTATTTCAAAAAATTAGAAAATTAGCTAATCTAAAAAAAGAGGTGATATTACAATTAAAGTGGAAATTCAAAAGTCATAAATTTAAAGAAATCCCACAGAAACAAACTAAAAGCTGGTTGTTTGAAAAGATTAGTAGAATTAATAAAAACCAGTAGCTGATCTGATTAAAAAGAAGAGAACAAAAAAAGTCAAATCAATTAAATAGCAAATGAGCAAGGTAAAATCATAAGAAAACTAGAAGAAACAAAAAGAGAGTATTATACATACTTATGTCCTAACAAACTGAGACAACAAATAGAGGCATATCTTCAAAAATATAAAATACCTAAGCTATAAGAAGACCACATAGAGATCTTAAGTAACACAGATATAGCTTGAGAAAAAAAAGAAATAAAGAAAAATCCATTGTCTTGATTTCTTCCAGGAATTTCTATTAATTTTTAAAGAACAGTATCTATACTTCAAAAATTGGAGAAGAACTTATCCAACTATAATCATTTTATGAGACAAATATAACCCTAAATATAATTTTATATTTATATAATTAAAATTCATAAATATAGACACATATTTATATAATGCAATTATATGAATATATATATTATATTTTAAAATATAAATATAATCATTTTATGAGAGAAATATAATACCTTAACCACAAAAGTAAATAACATAGTAGGAAAACTCTTGGTTGATATCAGTAATGAATATTGACAAAAAATTTGTAAGCAAAATACTATGTGACAACAGAGATTAATCTAAGAAATAATTCATCTTGGAATTGCACACAAATCATTCTTCAAACAATATTTCTGTTGATGTATATAATGTTTTCTTAGTTCTGCTCATTTCACTCTTCATAATTTTATTTAGATTTTTCCACTTTTTTTCTAAAATTAACTTGTTAGTCATTTCTTAAGGGGCACATTATGACCAAGTAGGAATTAAATTAAGTATTCAGGGATTGCTCAACATTAAGCAGTCAATATAATTAAATCATATTAAAAAATCAAGATATTGAAGACTGAATTATGTGATGGGCACTGTTTTGGATATTAGGGAGAAAAAATTTAAGAAGCTTAAACCCTACTGAATAAACTACAAATTAAAAATAAATTTTTTTAGATTAAACTCATTTTTGGGTCACATTAGGAACCATATAATAGTGCATCCATAGCATCATTTTGACTCAAAGGGAATACTGGAGAAGGAGATGAGTATGTATCTATAAATGAGTGTATTTATATGTATTTGATTTTTCTTGATCTCTAATTTGCCTACATTAATGGTCCTTAATTTTTCTTTCTTCTGCATATCTTGTGAGTATACAATAGAATTATTAACTAATTATTTGTCTGGGTTTTTTTTGCCTCTGAAGTTATGTTTGACCATCTCAAGAAAGACAGTTTGCTTGGAAAAAGTACATTAGGAAATAGCCATCATTTTCTTAATTTAGAACAGGACAAGCCTGTCAAGAAAATAACTTTTAAAATTTTATTTATTTAGAATATTTTTTCTGTGGTTATATGATTCATGATTTTTCCAACTCCTTTTTCCCTCTCCCCTCCCTGAGCTGAAATCATTGGGTTATACATGTATCATTGTTCAAAACATATTTCCATGTTATTCATATTGGCAATAGAGTGACTTTTAACACCAAAAAACCAATCATATCCCCATTGAACCACGTGATCAATCATATGTTTTTCTTTTGTGTTTCTACTCCTGCAATTCTTTCTCTGGTTGTGGATAGTGTTCTTTCTCATAAGTCCCTCATTGTTGTCCTGTATCATTGCCCTGCTTCTAGTAGAAAAGTTTGTTACATTTGATTGTGCTGTAATGTTTCAGTCTCTCTGTACAATGTTCTGGTTCTGCTCATTTCACTCTGCATCAATTCCTGGAGGTCTTTCTAGTTCACATCGAAATTCTCTAGTTCATCATTTCTTTTAGAACAATAGTATTCCATAACCAACAGAGAGATACCACAATTTGTTCAGCCATTCCCCAATTGGTGGACACCCTCTCATTTTCCAATTTTTTGCTATCAATAAGAACGTGGCTATAAAATTTTTTGTATAAGTATTTTTCCTTATTATCTCTTTGGGGTACAAATCAGCAGTGGTATTGCTGGATCAAAGGGCAGGCATTCTTTTAAAGCCCTTTGGACATAATCAAGAAAATAAATTTGACAAGTGATTATATACTATAAATCTACTCAACTGTGAATTATACTAAAGTGAAAGCATAGCAAACACATTCCTCTAGTTATAGGAAGAATTATATTTGGTACATTACACATTCTTTGGAGCATTCTGTATGTTGTGGAATCATGAGAATTTCCACATGCCTAAGGGGACATACCGATTTTAATATTATCTTTTCTTTAATAGCCTATAGAATCTTAAAAGGTAATCCTAAATGAGAAAGCAAAAATTTGGAGAAAAATCCCATTACTTTTTTCTCACAGGAGAAAGAGGGTTATAAATGTAGTAAGGGAACATGCTTGGATTATGTTTTTTTAAACCAATAGAATAATAGGCAATTTCTTAATATTAGTGGAAAATTTATGTGATTCACACTTGAGTGAGAGAGCTTAGAAACAGGTTATTTGCTTGAATAACTAACCCAAAATTGAAGTGTCCTTTTGATTATGATCATCCATGGATATGTCAAATCATTATTATATATCATTTTTTTAGAGTCCTCAGGGTCCAAAAGCCAGTGCTTGATGGAAAATGTTCAGACCAAAGCTGCAACTAGAAAGCTTTGTTTCAAGCAGGTTTAATTTACACAGGGTTCTTATCTTTACTGACACCAATCTTTGACATACTGGGAGTATGACCAAATTTGCACATGATTTTATGTCTAATCGTGTCAAGTAAAAATAGTAATTGAAACTATTTTCTAGATAAAATAAGCTAAAAACAATACCATTTTGATCTTAGTAGTTCTAATGTTTCAGGAAAGAAAATATGAGGCATGACAATTACCATAATGTAATTATGAAGCATTCAGGAATATATGTTCACAAACACTCTATCTCCTGGAACTTTAGGGAGATAAAAACCTTCCTATTATGAATTTATTTCACTCAGGTATTAGTATATTAAATAAATTATTATAAGCTGTTTTATATGATAAAACAAAATGATACATCTTAAGAGTCTTCTTAGTGATAGTCATCAGGTTTCTCAGATTAAAGGTTCTTTGCCTTCTATGACTCTAATGATCACACTCTATACTGTATCAGTCATATACTACGTTTGGTATATTTGAAATCTTGTCATCCTTGTGAGATTCATATTGCAGAGAGGGCTTCTAGCTGCAGAGAGTGATTCAGGCTTTAGCTCAGAATTCCAGAGGGCCCTCTGAGAACTGAGAGAGGGGGCAGTTAAAGGCAGTTGGAGCCCTAGGATTGGGGGGTAGGCAGGTCACTCTGCTTGCTAGGTCTTGGGTCCTGGGTTGATCTTGGGGGCTTGAGACTTGAATCTGAGCAAAGCCATTTTAGTTCCTAGCTGCCAACCTGCTTTACCTGGGTTTGGCATCCTACAACATCACAATTTACCTCTGTTTAGTTATTTAGATATAAAAGAAGATTATTCAGATCTTGGAAAAGAAGACCTGCTTAGAGAGCAGATCAGCTATTCAAGTTACCTTATCCCCTTTGGGGGGAGGAGCTGTTTTGACATAGCTGTTTAGGGAATTCCCTGACCTTATCTCTTATCCATCTCCCTTTCTTCCATTCCCTCCAATTATTAAGTCATTTATCAATTGGGAGCAGTGCCTAGTTACATATTTGGGATATACTCACAATCTCCTCAAGCTGAGTTCCTCCTGCTTTGTAGCCCAAAAGTAAATACTATCATCTGTGCTTGTGACCTTCAAAGACATCAAACTTCTCCTATTCTCTCCTATTCAATCCTGTGGGGAATAATTTAGAGAAAGTTATCATCTTTTGGAGTTCAGCCTGTCCTAACTTACTGTCCTGGCCCTGTAGTTAACAAGTCTGTCCACCATTATCATACAGTAACTGATCTTCCAACTGTCTGGTGGGAGGGAGGAAGTGAAGGAGCACTTTGACAAGATCCTGCCCCTCCCTTCCAGTTCAAGCCAGCTTGTGGGTGTGTATGTGTATCCCTCCATAGGCCAAAGGATCAGAGAGATTTGATAGTTATAGATTCCTGTCTTCTTTCAGCTTCCCTAAATACAACACCCTGAGAAGCTACTATTCTATGTTATTTACGAGAAACCTATCTCATTGCTCCAAAATCTTCCAAAAAAACTATATCCAATATGGTAATCTCATCAGATTCTATATATTTAATTATCATCTAGATTCAGTTGATTCTTAAATCTGACTATTAAAGGAATTTCCTATTAAATAAAAATTGAAACTTGCTTTTTTCCCCAAAGTATTAATGTAGTGACTTCCTAATAAATTTGGATTGAGTTAATACTCTAGGGAGAATTAATTAATAATTATTGAAATGTCTTGTCATTAAAGTGATGGCCTCTTAACTGAAAACTGATAGAATTTTGTTTAGGGGTGCATGGGAATGACAGCTGGTTAAGACTTGTAATACCAAAGAATGGAGGTAATTATTCCTTTATTTTACTTTTTTTTTTGTATTACATTAACCCATATGGCAGAATGGTTATCTGTATCAATTTTTGTATCTTGGCACAGCGTCTAGTACTATGTCTTTCACACTGTAGATGCTTAATAAATGTTGAATCTTCCTAAAAATGAAAAAATCCAGCCCTAATCTCTATAGTGACATCCAATCTCATGTCTCCAACTGTCTTTCAGATATTTCAAAGTGAATGTCCAATAAATATCTTAAACCCCAAACAACTAAAACTAATCCCTCTACTCTTCCAAATTTCCCTATTTTGAGAGCATCACTGTCCTTCCATATCTTCACACTCACAAGCTAGGTAACATCCTTGACTCAACTCTCACAGGCCATATACGATCTTGTATGTCTCACCTTCAGAATATTTGTTGAATTAGTTTTCTTCTATTCTCTTACTGTCACTACTCTGATATAGGAACTTATTACTTGATACCTAGACTATTACAAAAGCCTTCTGATTGATCTGCCTGCCACAAGTTTCTCCCCATTCTAATCCATCCTTATACTTAGTGGGCTAAAATTTTCCTTGCTAAAATCCAGTCCTTTGTTCAGCATTCAAAGTCCTTCATAACCAGACACTATGTACCATCTTCTTATGCCTCAGAACTGAACCTTATTCTTTTTTTCTTCAATAAAACTGGTTTCTTGGTCATTCCACTAACAAGATACTTTATCCTTTGCTCTGATTATTTTCTCTAGCTCTCCTCAAAGCTTGATTGCTCTTCCTCCTGGTTTTCCTGTTTTCCTTCCAGGCAAGGCTAAAATCCTATGTCATATAAAAAGTGTTTATGAATTTATTTTTATGCTAATGCATTCCCTCTGTGACATTCACATTACAGAGTGGAATCCCAGTTGCAAGAGAGGGGGGCAAGCCACAGCTCAGAATTCCAGGGGGCCCCAGAGAACTCTGGGAGAGGGGGCAGTTTAAGGCAATTAAGGTTAGTTGATTCCTGGGGTTGAAGTGAGCAATTCACACTGTTTGCTGATCCCAGATCTTGGTGGCTCTGGAGGGCTTTAGGCTTGAATCTGAACCAAGTCATTTTAGTTCTCTGCTGCCAATCTGCTTTAGCTTAACTAGACCTTCAATCAACATTGCAGTTACCTCTAATTAGTTATTTAGATCATAGGAGAAGATTATCTATTAGGTTAGAGGGCTAATCAACAAACCAAGACACCTTTCCCCTCTGGGGGGGAGGGGCTGTTTGGACATAACAGTTTAGGGCTTCCCAGACCTTATCTATCCTTGTTAAATCTCCCTTCCTTCCCTTCCCCACATATCATTAAACCTTTCATCATTTGTGAGCTGGGTCTGGTTACATTGAGGGAAATACTCACAACTCCTCAATCTGACTTCCTCCTGCCCTGTAGCCCCAAAAGCAAGTCCTTTCCTGTATGCCTGTAAGCTTCAAGACATCAAGCTTTTACTATTTTCTCCTACTTAAACCTGTGGGGAAATAATTTAGAGAAAGTTAACATCTTTAGGAGTTTTGTCCTTCCTAGTTTCCAGACTGAGCCCAGAAGATAACAGATCAACCTCCATTTTGTAACTGATTTCCTAACTGCTTGGTGGGAGGAGAGGAAGCAAAGGAGCACTCAACAAGATCCTACCCCTCCCTGCTGACAAGCCTGCTTGTGAGCCTGTGGGTGTGTCATCTCCATAAATCAAAGATCAGCAAGACTTGATTACTCTACAGAACATTGACACTTTACAGCTTCCCACAAATATAACTGTTTAACCAATATAACATCTCTGCTAATTATTTCCTATTTAATTCTCTATGTTATGTGTTTGTACATTTGTTTGCTTGTTGTTTACCCCAATAGATAATGAGCCCCTTGAGATGAGGGACTGACTTTTGCCTTTTCTTTTGGATCTCCAGTGTTTAGCACAATGCTTGGTACATAGTAGATACTTAATGAATCCTTATTGACTTATTGAATGACTCCTGACTTCTCTTTTGATCTCTCATATTCATTGATTATCCAATATTTGAATTCAGTTAATCTACCAAATAATTTGCTAAATTAACATTGTACTTATTCCTGGACATACTGTCCTATAACTCTTCTCACTTAAGGTAGACACTCTACTAGCTTCATATTATCCCCTCTCTGTTGAATTCTTGGTTGGTTTTTATATTTCTGTCAATACTTCATATAGATACGACATACTATATATAAACATACATGTATGTATATATGTAGGTACATACATATATGTTAAATAATTTTTGTAGAACCTGGTCCAATCTTTGGTCTGATCTCCACAACTATCACTAACAATAAATGATACCATCTCATACTTTTACTGAAAGTATGATGTTTTTAATTTACTTATATTTGACTTGACCTAGTACATACACTCTCTGTGTGGGTCTCTCTCACATATATATCTATATTTACATATACACATCTATCTATCATATGTCTATCTGTCTGTCTGTCTATCTATATCTTGATTCTTATCTATCCCAGAGGTTGAAAAAAGATATTTTCCTCTCAAGTTAAAGCATTTACAAATCCTCTTACTCTAATCTGTTCATGATAATTTCCCCCTATTTTTTTTAAACCCTTGTACTTCGGTGTATTGTCTCATGGGTGGAAGATTGGTAAGGGTGGGCAATGAGGGTCAAGTGACTTGCCCAGGGTCACACAGCTGGGAAGTGGCTGAGGCTGGGTTTGAACCTAGGACCTCCTGTCTCTAGGCCTGACTCTCACTCCACTGAGCTACCCAGCTGCCCAATTTCCCCCTATTTTTATTCATTTTTGGTTCAACTACATTATTTATCCCTTCACTAAAAAAAAAAAAACTCCTTGAAAAGTCTAAATAAAATATTACACCTAGAATTTCTGGGGACAGAGCCAAGATAATAGTGTAGAGTAAAGAGCCAAACTCTTCCAACATTCCCCTCCAAAAAACTTGAAAATAATGCCTCAAATAGAATCCTGGTGCAGCTGAGCCAACAAAAGGTCAAGATGAAATATTTTTTCAAGCCCAAGATAATGTAGGAGGTAGGAAGGATATGTCTTTGACACTGGTGTGAAGCCTGGCCCAGAGCCCACATGGCAACAACATCAGCTTTTGGTATTAGAGATGGCAAGAACAGCAACAGCAGTTGAAGATTCTCTTAAACCACAGATGGTAAGAATATCTGGAAACTGGTCAGAAAGATTATAGGGGACCTTTTTGCTAGCAATAAGTATAAGAAGTAATAAGTATAAGACAGACTGCTGTTTGGCAATTTCAAATGCCTATACACACTTCTGAGTCACAGTTTCAGGGAGGAGAAGAGTGCTTGCAGCCACAAGGGAATAGAAGTCCTAAGAAGCAATATCATTTTTGGTCTCAAGAGAACAGGGACATTCAGGAGCAGTAAATTTCAATATATACCTGAAAATACACATACATATGTGAGTATACATATATAATGTATGTAAATATATACTTCCATACATATGCATATATATGCACCCAAATATATTATTTGTTCAATTCATTAAATTTTTCCCAATTCCATGTGAAAATAGCATTCAATTAACTTTTTATTTATTCATGTGTTACAGTTTAATGTATCTTTTGAAGTATGAAAGCTTTTATTAAAATAGAATGTTAGATAAAATAAGTCTCAAATTTTAAACTTGGATCCTTGTCTCATCCTGGCATAATCTATATGTGAAAAAACTTGTGCGTGAGGTAATTCTGTAACCTTGATTGTCTGAGCAACTGCAAATTCCTTTGTGCTTTGTGTGAAATGGCTTTTGAATACTGTATGAAATAAACTGCAAGCTCCATGCCTGCTGGAGCAGCTTTGGGCTAACCATTAGTCTGGCTGTTCTCAATTTTCTGCTTCATTCTTATCAATACAACACCATTAAATGCCATTCAAAATCCTTTTTGATATAGAACTGGACCTCTATATCTGATAACATTGTACTCTTAAGCATTGTTCTTAGAAAAACCTTTCTGTGATACAAAATTGTTTTACCCCTTTGTAACATTATTATAAACCTAAAACCTCATCCTTTATCTAAAAACTTTCTTACACCCATCTTAGAATAAGTTACATAGATTATAGAATTAGTATAATAGGGAAAGATAGGAATTTATTGTTTGGGAGGGGATGAAACATGTTAGGGATAGGAAATAGTATTGCATAAGGTTAAATGCAACTTTTGGGAAAAGTTACACAACACAAAACTGGGACACTATAAGAACAAAGTATGAGGACAAGAAACCTGACTAGAATGTTGCATTGCTGGAGTGCATGAGCCAAGAGAATCAGTTGAAACAGCCAGGAATTCTGGAAGGAAAACCTGAAGAATGGGCTTTTTGGTTTTGGGAGCTTGAGGTGGGAGGAAGGAGATGGGCTTGCCCAAGATAACCCAAGAGCCAACTTGAGCTTCATCCTGATCTGGAGTGAATCCTGAGAAGCCTGTTTCTCTGTCAACAGCCACTGTCTCTACAGAGATCAAGATCTCTTGTTCACTGGGGTGTCAGGAATCTGTCTGGGAGTGGAGCCCCAAATCTCCCCAACCTCACTTTGCGTTACTGTGGGACCCAACCTAAATATAAATAAATATAGTTATAAGATAGGAACTGGAGATAAAGAGAAGAGAAGGTGAAACTTTGGGTAGAATCCTGAACTGACATCCCAAAGGAAAAGACCTTGGGGCTAAATCCTATAGGGCTCCCTAGTTCCCACTGCCCATCACCCTCATCTACTACCTTGATTAAACAAATAAACCAATAGCAGTCAGATTATGAATGCCAGTTTTCATTTAAGGAACAAAGTGGGGAAGAGGGGGTAAAGAGCAATTGTTTGGCTGAAATCATCTTAAATCCAGACCTCCTGCGGAGTTGCCAGCTGCAAATGGGGAGGCTTGTGTTGACCCAGGCTTTGGACCAGACAGGACAGGCTCTCCACATACCTCATCATTTGTGAAAGCCTTTCCTCTAAGCACTGTGGCCCAGCACACACTATCTGGAAGACTACCAACCTGGAGAAACATCTCTTAGTTTGTTTTAGAATTGGTGGCACCATAGGAGAGGGGATAGTGATTTGGCTCACTGACCCATTTCTCTTTTCCACCTAACCCCTCTTTAATTGGACCATTAATACAGGAGTCAAGCCTGGAGTTAGGCCTAGACATGGGAGGCCCTGAGTTCAAAGGTGGCCTCAGATGCTTCCTAACTGTGTTACCCTGGGCAAGTCACTTAACCTCCATTGTCTAGCCCTTACTGCTCTTCTCCCTTGAGCCAATCCACAGTATTGATTCTAAGATAGAATGCAACAGTTTAAAAAAATAAAAAAGAACAAGTTGTATAGAATATACACATTTGCATAAAACAATTGGAATTCTAAAGTCATGAGCTTTCAATGATGGATAAGTTTCTTTATGTGGATAAATGTTTTTTGATTTGTTTCTTTTATAATTTAATAACTGATATAAAGCAATAAAAACATTTTAGAAACATGCCTTTACCTGAAGGTAACAAAGTTATTCTATCAGATAATTGTAGCAATTTTCCCAAATGGAGTATAATATTTTTAGCATCAAAATCAATCAATAAATTAAAGATCTGAGCTGCCCTGGGAGGATCCTGCTCTGAGTCTCAGGGAAGGAATCTTCCTGTTATGCCAAGACCCCCACTCTTTCCAAGGGCCCATCAAGACCTGCCTACAGTGAGTCCTATCAGAAAGTTTTAGTGAGTACACACATGCTGGTTCACTAAAGGAAAGGAAACTCCAAAACTCCACATCCTCCAAGACTTGGGGGAGCACAAGGCCACCTGGTGGCACAATCCTCACCTAGAAGACTTCAGGTCAGGCAAACTGCAGCCAGACCAGAATCTCTGGTAAAACAATTCTTATAAACCTAGACTTGACCTAACCTCAGATCAGGATTATCTATCCCAAAGGATGATTTTGTTTTTGAAAAAGGAAAGCACATTTTATTCTAGAACCCTGTTTAAGCTGCCTCTCCTCCCCCTAATCAAATGGTTTCAGGGCTTGCTGGCCCAGGAGTCTCTCCCACCTAGCTTTTCCTCAAGAGAGCTGTCTAAGGTGGTCAACAACATCCTGAAAAGAAAACCCAATTCCATACAGGATCCATTTTCTCTGGAGGGCAGGGCACTGCATACGGTCTGGGGTGTTTGTGACCCAGGCACACAGTGGGGAGGGTGGAAGGGGCTAGGCACAGACACATGGTTTCTAAAATGTTCTAAAAGGTTAGCCATTACTGTCTTCGATCATTGTCCTGATCAGAGTGGCTATCTTTCACAATTGTAGGGTCATTCTTCCAATATTGCCTTTATTCTATAAAGTGTGTTGTTGGTTGTGGTTATTTCACTTTGTACAGATTCATGAAAATCTTCCCAGATTTTTTTTTCTGAAACCATCTTCTTTATCATGTCATAGCACAATTGCTTGTATATGTTTTCAGATTTTTCTGAAATTATCCCATTCTTGATTTCTCATGCAGTAATAGTATTTTTATTTCATTGGATTGGCTTATCCATGAGCAATTAATATTTCTCCAGTAATTTAGGTATGTTTTTGTGTGAACAATTATTTGTAACTGTATTCATATAGTCTCTAGATTTGTCTGGGCAAGTAAACTACCATATATATTTTTTACTGTATGAAGTAATTTTAAATGAAAATTCCCTTTCTATCTTTTGCTGCTGGGTTTTATCATAGAAATACTGATAATTTATGTATTTATTTTATATTATTCCCTCCTGGATCACTGCCTTATCATTATAGAGGGCCTTGATTAGCTCAAAGAAATTATGTGCTATGTCACGTGTTACCAAAGACAAATAGAGAATAGAGAAATTACATTTAGGTAATCTCTAAATATAATACCATGTGCAAGAACTCTTAGAAGAAATGGAGTAGTCCTCATAGTCAATAAAAGTGTGAGAAAAGCAGTACTGTGGAATAATCATAAAATTTCACAGTGATATCTGTTGGAATCCAAGGAGAACTATTTAACATAATAGTAATAAAAATCTGTACTCCATCCACTGTTGCTTAAGAGGTCAAATTTGATTAGCTCTATGAAGACTTGCAATAGCTTCTAAAATAAACATGAAAAAAGATGTCACATTTATCATTGGGGATTGGAAAGCTAACATAGGAAATCAAATGATAATTAGATTAATAGGCACATTTGGCCTTGTAGCACAAAATTAAACAGGGGAGAGAATAATAGTTTTGTTAAGATAAGTTGCTGGTCAAAGCAAACACTCATTTTCAACAGCTCAAAAATGGACTCAAGAATTGACTCTAAAAATGTACATTACCACATGATCAATATAAAAATGATATTGATTATATATTTTGTAGCCAAAGATGGAGATGCTTCATAAATCAGTTAAAACAAAACCTGCAGCTAACTGTGGCTCTGATCATGAGCTTCATGTTGCAAAATTCAGCCTCAAATTGAAGCAAGCAAAAATATCAGATCTCATTAAGTCATAAAATAAAATCTGTTATCACTTATGAACATAAAGTAGAAATAATAAATAGGTTGAAAGGATTAGATCTGAGAGACAGAGTACTTGAAGAATTGTGGATAAAGTTTCAAAATATCTTATAGGAGACAGCAAAAAAAATCTTTAAAAGAGCCAGAAAGCAATATGGCTACCTGAAAAAATATTTACAAATAGCTGAGGTAAGATGGACAGAAGGTAGAGGAGAATGCAAAGGATATCCCCAACTAAAGACAGAATTTCAGAGACAGCAAGAAGAAATAAGAAGGGTTTCTTAAATTAACAATGCAAAAAAGAAGAAAAGAATAGAATAGTAAAGATAAGAGATCTATTAAAAAATTAGACATTAATGGAATGTATCCTGCAAAACTGGACAAAAAAATAATAGAGAGAAACAGTAGAAGAGGTGGCAAAAACAAACAGAAGAATTATACAGGAAAGACCTCAACATCTCCCCAAATCACAATGGTATGGTTACTGATCTAGGGCTAGACATCCTGGAGAATAAAATCAAGTATATTGGAGTAAATAAAGTCATTTACATTGGAGGAATAAAGTCATTGCTAACAATAAAGCTAGTGGAGTTGCCACTTAGCTATTTAAAATCTAAAAAAATAACCCTATTAAAGTGTTCCACTCAATATGCTGGGAAATTTGGAAAACTCAAGTGGCCACTGAATTGGAAAAGAATAGTTTATGACCAATACTAAAGAAGGATTATGCTAAGAATTTTTCAAGTTTTAAACAATTGCACTCATTTAATATGTGAATAAGGTTATGTTTAAGATTCTGTAAACTAGTCTTTAGCAATATATGTAAGAATTACCAGCAAAGCAGACATGTTTTCAAGTAGAAGAACTAGATATGAAATTGTCAGCATTTACTGGATGATGGGAAAACAAAGGAGTTTAAAAAATATTTTTTCATTAACCATACTAAAGCCTTTGACTGTAGCCATATCATAACAAAGTGTGTCAAATCCTCAAAGAAGGTATTGGATAACTATATTATCTTACTTGACTCCTCCAGAACCTGTGTACCAGTCAAGCAGCAACACTTAGAACCAAATGATTAGTTCAAAATTGGAAAAGGAATATGACATAGATATTTTGTCATCTTATTTATTTAATTTATATGAAGAATGCGTCATGTGAAATGCCAGGATAAAAAAAACGAAAACTGCAATAAAGGTTGCTGGGGAAAATAGCAACAGTGTCAGGTATATATAAAATTTAGATTAAAAAGGTTGACTTGAACCTAAAAAGAAAAAAGCAAGACTTAAATTATTGGAGACTGGTACAATAGTATTTCAGCAAATAGAGGGAGATGAAATCCAAGGAGTATGAGATTTTATATTCTTCAGCTCAAAGATCGTTGAAGACAACAACTGCAGGCCTCATATTAAAAGATATTTGCTTCTAGAAAGGAAAGTTATGGCAAATGCAGAAAGCATACTAAAAAGCAGAGACATTACCTTAACAACAAAGGTCCATGTAATCAAAGCTATTGAGTAATAATATTTGGTTCTGAGAGTTGGATTAAAGAAAACCTGAGTATTTCAGAATTAATGTTTTCAAACTAGGGTGTTGCAGAAGACTTTGGAATCCCTTGGACAATTTGGAGTTTAAATCAGTCAATACTTAGAATTTAATTAAGATGGTTCTTTATCAATTAGATCAATTAATCAATTAGAAATTAATTAAGATGGTTCACTTGAAGATCAAATACTGATGTTGATGCTTAAATACTTTGGCCACAAAATGGGAGGGAAAAACTCATTGAAAAAGATTGATGTTGGGAAAGATTGAAGGAAAAAAGGGAAAGAAGATGGCAGAGAATGAAATGGGTAGAAAGTATCATGGAAGTAATGAACATGAGTTTGGATAGACTTTGAGTAATAGTGGAGGACAGAAGGCACTAGTATACTCTGGTTCATGCTGTCACAAAGACAGGATCAAACAGCTGAATAACAACATTTTATATTCCACAAATTTGCTAAATTTTGTCCATTATTTCAACTAGGTTTTTGTTGATTTTCTAGGATTCTCTAGCCATACCATCATATCAATTCCAAAGAGAGAAAATTTCCTTTCCTCAATGCTTATTTTTATTTCTTCATTTCCTTTTTTTAATTGCTAAAGCTAGCATTTCTAGTACAATATTGAAAAATAGTGTTGATGATGACCATCCATGCTTCACTTCTGATCTTACTTGGAAGACTTCAGGTTTATGCCCATCATAAGGTATATTATCTCTTATAGCTTCAAGGAATCTGGAGCCCTTCTCAGGTAAGAACCAGAACTCAGAGAAGAACAGTCACTACACTTTACCCTGAATCACACTATGATGAAAACATAAAAAAAAAATATAATCCCCTAGAATTTGCTCTGAAAAAAGCATCATGAAAAAGCCTGAACCTCTTTCTGAAGGGCGATGCCCTCTGACTGTGACTCTAGGATAGTAGCTCATCTTTAGATTAAATTCAAAGTCAAGAAATAGGCTTGAAAAATAATAATATGTCAAAATAAAAAAAATGGGCTTAATGTTAAAACTACTATGGCAACAGGGAAGATGAAGACATAAACAGGAAATAATAATGTAAAAATAGCTAGAAGCATAGGGTGGGGTAAGTGTAAATTTGACACAAGCTCAATAAGAATTCTTAGAAAAAAATAAAATGATTTTGAAAACCAATTAGGAATGAAAGAGGGAAAATTGGGAAGATAAAAGACAATGATGTAATAAAATTATGAAAAGAATTAACGGCTTGTGGAAAGAAGGACAATACTAAAGGAAATAATAATTAAAAATTAAATTGTTTGAAAATGATCAGTTTTACTTTGAGTTCTGAGACTTGACATTTTAATTCATTCTTCGGCTGTGCAAATGTTTTCATTTTGAAACACAAGTTCAATAGTAATTTCCTAAAGAAGTTCCTACATTTAAAATTATACTTATAGTTTAATTAATTTAATAATTATTAAATGTCTACTATGCACCATTTTCTGTGACAGATATAAAGCATAATTCATTTGGGAATAAAGCCTTCAAATATATATGTATGGTCACATATGCACATTGTGATAATTAGATTAAGTCTACACTGCCCATCTTTAGATTTAATCACCAAAGGTGAGAGTACCTCCAATTCTTGGAGGTCCATAACCCATGTGTGCTAGAGTGGGTGATGAATCAGAATCAACTGACTGCCCCCTAGGCAGTACTATGAGAAGAGTCTATTGTGATTGGACATGCAAATTAGGAGGGAGGCACAGGAAGTGATGCATAAGTGATCCTTTTAAAAGGAGAAGGTCCTCAGTCAGCTGAGAAGCTTCTGGTGAAGAGGGCTGCTGCTGAAAGAGTTCTTCTGGTCTGTGGAGGAGTGCTGGCTAGAATGCTGAGACTTTGGTGATACTACTTTTGACATCTTCTTTAAAAGTCCATGTGGTGAGTTTAAAGACTGAATCTTCCTGAACTTCTCTTAAGGAATTTCCCTTACAGCCTCTGGTCCTCTGACTCTTGGCTGAGGGTTAATTAGAGCTGCCTGGATTAATTAGAAGATTGTAGTAATGTACCTACGGTGTTAGATTCTTATTTCTTTATTTCCTCTCTCTCTTCTCAATTATAAATAAACTTCCATAAAAGTCAATTTTGATTTGAGATTATTCTTAATTGAGAATTGATAATTGTTCAATCCTCTGGTGACCATCTTTTAATATATTCAACCCCAAGCCCCCTTTCCCACCTTAAAACACTTACAATTATAAAAATTATACATGTCTTTATTATATATCTGAAAAGCTGTGTTTATGATGCTTAAAGAAAGAATATTTTAAACAATTGTCCTGGAAAATAAATAAATTTTATATTAAAAAGAATTCTCACAGCTGAAGATAGTGAAATAGGACAGAATATTAACTCACTCTCTAAATCCCTTCATAAATAACTAATAATAATGCATTTTTATTTAACTTTAAAGCAGCAAAAATAGTTAAGAGTTGGGGGAAAACAATTATCCAATGTAAGACAACTTGGGATTAACCTGGGAGAGGTCTACATTTAGGAAGGACAAGTGAATAAACAGACTGCAAAGTCTAGAGGCAACTGTGAAGGCCATAACTTCTGCTATGGACTCTTCAACTAAAACACTGTGTTAGGTGTCACCAGGTGGTCTGACCAGGAGAAATTGCAAAGCCTAGGTGTACTGAATAGATATCATCCCAGGTTCTGACTGAGGAGGAGGAGAAGCAATACACAAAAGTACAATTGAAGGGAAGTGAGAGAACAGAGTATCTGATTACAACTCTAGGACAGAGGAGTAAATATATTTATAGCTTCTGGAAAGACCACAAGAAGTAACATTATTGAAGATGACATAGCTACTGGGGAACTTTTGATATAGAAATTAGAAGGATCAAGAGGTCAAAGACCCACAGGAGGCTGAGGAAATGACAATAAAAAAAACTAAACTTTGAGATATGGAGTTAAGATGGCAGATTAGTAGCAGCTTCCAAACCAAATTTTAAAAAGTGCCTTAAAATGACAGAAGTCAAAAATCAATAGCAAAACATAGTGAGGAAGCTCTTCTGCTGAACACAACTTGGAATCAGAGTCAATTTTCACAGGATAAGGGGGAATGAGAAGTAAAACTGCACACAATGGAGTACTGACTGACCCCTCTCCACCAACAGCACCAGGTTCCAAACCTGGTCATAGGCCAAATATAGGCTCCTGGGACCCTCTCTACACCAACAACAGAGCATCCACACCTTAAACCTAACCCTTAAACTCCCAAGTCCTGGGACCAGCCCTCAGTGAGGCCCATAAGTCCATAGCGCTTGGTCTTATCAAGCATGGAGTGAAGCCCTTAGCTCCAGTGCAAAATACCTCAGAGTGCTTAGTCTTCCAAGCAATCAGAAGAGAAAACAAAACCATTAGCTTTCAGAACTCACAGTCCACAGGCAAAAAAAAAAAACACCAAACATTTAGGAAAATGAGGAAAGAGCAAAAAAAAAAAACCCTGATCTATGAAAATTTTCTTCAGAGACAAAAAGCAAGGCAAAGAGTCAATAGGGGACAGTGAGATCCAAGCAACCACTTGCAAAACTTCAAAGAAAAATGAAAATTGGTCTCAGGCACTAGAAGAACTCAAAAAGTAATTCAAAAATAAGAGAGGTGAGAGAAAAAAATGAGAAGAAATGAAAGTAAAGCAAAAACAAAATAATAGCTTACAAAGCAAAATTGGTCAACTGGAAAAAAAAGGCAAAAATAATCAATGAAGAAAAGAGTTCCATGAAAGGTAGAATGGATCAAATAGAAAAGGAGGATAAAAAAGTTCATGAAAGAAATTCATTCTTTAAATATTAGAATTCAGCAAATAGAAGTTAATGACTTCACAAGACATTAGTAAGCAATAAAACAAAAGTAAAAACTGAATTAATAGAAGAAATTATGAAATATCTCATTGAAAAAAACTGACCTGGAAAATAGATTCAGGAGGTTTGATTTAAGAACTATTGGATCACTTGAAAGTTACAACTTAAAAAAAATCCTGGACATCATATTATAGGAAATTATCCAAGAAACCTATCCTGATATTCTTGAACAAGAGGGTAAAACAGAAATTGAAAGAATGTACAGATCATCTCCTAAAATAAATGCCCGAATGACAACTCCTAGGATTGTTATATCTAAGTTCAAGAGCTCCCATGTCAAGGAGAAAATACTGGAAGCAAACACAAAGAAACAATTGAAATATCATATAATCACAGTCAGGATTACACATAGAAAAAGAAATGTATCTACAAAAGGAGATATGTGGATAGAGAAAGACTCATATGGATTGGTTATGAAAAACCCACCTAGGAACCTTCTCAGGGCCAGTAAAGTGCAATCCTCTTGAGACTATATGAAAACACAAGATTATTTTGCTTATTAAGGTTAGGGAATTGATAGTTAAGATTGAATATGCCCCTGACTCTACAGAGCTCTATATCCACCCACTTTCTATGCTCTTCTCATGAGGAAATCCTTCTGATCTTCTTAAACCCTTTCTATCAGCTCCTTGATCTTTCTAAACCCCCAAATTATCTGATTAACTTTCCAAGCAAAGGGCTCTAGATTTTTAATAAACTAACCTTATTTGCCTCTAAAAGGGCTAGTGAAAATGGACTCACAAGTGGATTGAGTCCTTCCCCAAGCCTGGGGTTGGCTTCTTAATTAAAAAAAAAAAAAACAACAAAGTCCTAGATGTTAAACCTTTTGGTTTACCTTAGCCAAATTGCCACAGGCAAATTTGTTCCCAGCACTGCAGGGAAACAGAGATCTCCTCTTAGGTATCTTCCAAGCCTACTCCCTGTTTCTCCATGAAACTAGTCAGGTTATAGGAGCTGCTGGAGTAGCCATTCTCCCTTCCAGCTCAGAGACAGGCAAGTTGTGTAGTAACAGTTAACTCACTGAACTCCCAGAAACCCTCCCTGCAGTGCCTTCTTCTAGAATTTTCCCCAGGTTTTATGGCTAAATTCTCCTCTCTCCCTTTTAGAGACAACTTTTGCATTTTCCCTTATCCCTTAGTCCTCTATTCCAATAACAGAATCTTGAAACTTACACATTGAGGGATCAGAATGCTTAGAATGTTATATTCTGGAAGGCAAGGGAACTTGATTTATAAACAAGAATCACTTATCCATCAAAACGAACTATATTCTTTCGGAGGAAATATAATCATTTAATAAAATAGAGGATTTCCAAGTAAGCCTGA
This sequence comes from Gracilinanus agilis, assembly GCF_016433145.1. Classification (NCBI taxonomy): domain Eukaryota; kingdom Metazoa; phylum Chordata; class Mammalia; order Didelphimorphia; family Didelphidae; genus Gracilinanus; species Gracilinanus agilis. The sequence continues at coordinate 468,726,766 of NC_058130.1, read as the reverse complement.
AGAAAAGACAAGAGTTACATAAAAAATATGATGTTCAAGTAAGTTCAAGAGAAGGATAAAAAAGTAAATAAAAAGAGAAAAAAATTAAGGGCCTCAATAATGTCAAATTGTTTATATTCATATATGGAAAGATCATATCTGTAACTCATGAAAATAATTATCATCATAGTAGTAGTTAGAAGAAGAATTTATAGACAGAGACTGGTAGCAAGTTTTTTTTTATAATATGCAAAAAAATCAAAGGATGAAAAAAGATTGCACTAAGAAATAGGAAGGAAGAAGTAAAATGGAGTAAGTTGTATTTCATTAAGAGGTATAGGGAGCAATAAAAACTATTACAATGGAAGAAAGGATAAAGGAAGTAATGAGTAATAATTACACCTTACTCTTATTGGAATTGGCTCAGAGAGGGAAGAACAGGTAGAATCGTTGTGGTATAAAATCCTTTCTTAACCTATAGAGAAGTAGAAGGTCATTAAAAAAGGTGTGATGTGGGAGGAGAGTACTATAATGAAGATGAATTGTGGAGAATGAGTAAAAGCAAAACACTGGCATAGAGGACAGAGTGAAAGGAGAAAGGGCAAGATTAAAAGAGGAAATCAAGATGAAAGGAATAAACAGATGGTAATCATAACCGAATATAAATGGGATGAATTCACCTGTAAAACCGTAGTGGATAGCAGAGTGGATTAAAAACCAGAATCCTTTCATATGTTGTTTATAAGAAACATATTTGATGTAGGTAGTGTTGTGAGGAAGATAAGATTAGTTAGTGGTTAAGTATATAGCAGGAAGGAGCTGGAGCTGGGAATTCCAGGTTGGAATGAGGGAGCAGGAAGAAGTGACTTGTCCTCTGGGAAGGACTCCATTGGGGGTTAACACAAACTGTAGTTAGCCCTGGGAGCACTCGGAGTAAAAGGACATCCTGTATCCTGATTTTCCCCTGGGATCCTGAGTGACGGCATCTAGCAAAGAGAGATCAACAGTCCTGTGCCAAGGAAGAGGAGAAAAGCTTGAGATCTGGTGGACAGCATTTCAAGCAAAACCCTCCCTACTTGGTTCCTGAGACAACTTTGACACTTGGCATCCAGAGATCATCAGTGGATTGCAGTGAGAATCCCAAAGCCACAAAGCCCCTAGCTGAGCTGCTTAAGCCTGGCAGGTTCCAGGTCTGAGGCAATCACCCAGAGACTCCACTGCTCCTTGGGCCCTGTCAGTTTAGATCCCTAAGTTAGTGTAGTAATAAGCCCTTCTCTTTCCCTGGGGATTTTGTTATTAGATTTAAGGTTCAAGAGTAGTTATCCATATCCCCCCTTTTAGTTGTTTATAATTAAACCCAGTTATATCCTGTTACTTTGTTTGTTGAATTCAAGGCCTCTGGCCAGAGTGACAGTTGGATAACTGTCATTTGTCAGTTAGGAGTAGCTTGGCTGTTCAAGTCTTCAATGTCCAGGTCTAGTCTCTCATAAAATCCCAGTATGTGTGTTCCCACAAACAACTTAGTTTATTTATAATATCCCTGTGGTGACCCCATTACCTTACTTATATTTCCCACAGTAGAAACACACAGAGTAAAGTTAACATGCTTGAGCAGAATCTATTGGGTTTCAACTGAGATGAAAAAAAAAAAAAGCAGGAGTAGCAATCATGATCTCATAGAAAGCTAAAAGAAAAATAGATCTTATTAAAAGAGATAAGGAAGGTGATTAACTCTTAATAAAAGGTATTATAAACAATGAAGTAATAACAATATTTATTATATTTGCACCAAATGGTAAAGCATTCAGATTTTTTAAGAAGAAACTTAAGGAGTTAATAGAGGAAATAGACAGTAAAACTATACTAGTGGGGGACCTCAACCTTACCTTAGGAGAATAAAATAAATATAACAAAAACAACAAGAAAACAAAGGAAGTGAATGAAATTTTAGAAGAGTTATATTTAATAGATATCTGGAGAAAATTGAATAGGGCTAAAAAGGAATATACCTTCTTTTCAGTAGCACATGGTATATATGTGTGTGTGTGTGTATGTATGTATGTATATACATATGTATGTATATATATATATAAATAAAATAGATCATTGGTTAATTTGATTCAAAAAAGGAAAGAATAGAATCAAATTTCTAGTATCAGAAATGTGTGTGTATATATATATGTACATATAAATAAATTGACCATGTACAAGAGCATAAAAACCTCACAACTAAATGCATAAAAGCAGAAATAATGAATGCAACTTTTTCTGATCATAATGCAATAAAAATTAAAATCAATAAGTGTTCTTTGAAATGCAAATTAAAAATTTATTGGAATCTATATAATCTAATTCTTACAAATGGGAAGGTGAAAGGACAAATCAGAATACTAATCATTGATTTAATTGAAAGGAATTACAATGAGAGGACAACATATCAAAATTTATGGGATACAATTAAGGCTGTACTCAGGAGAAAATGTATAGCCCTAAATGATTATATCCATAAAACAGAGAAAAAGCAGATAAATTAATTGGAGCTACAACCAAAAAAAATTAAAAAAGAATAAATTAAGATTCATCAATTAAAGACTAAGTTGTAAAATCCATAAATCAAAGGAGAAATTAATAAAATTGTAAGTAAAAAACTATTGAATTAATAAGTAAGACTAGGAGTTAGTTCTATGAAAAACCAAACAAAATAGATAGATCATTGGTTAATCTGATTCAAAAAAGGAAAGAAAGAAGAGAATCAAATTGCTAGTATCAGAAATGAAAAGGATGATTTTGCCTCCAACGAAGAGGAAATTAAAGCAATATTAGGAGCTACTTTGTCTAATTATATGACAATACATATAATAATCTAGGTAAATGGATGAATGTTGACAAAAATATAAATTAACCTAAATTAACACAAAAGAGGAAATAGAATACTTAAATAATCCCATATCAGAAAAATAAATTGAATAAGCCACCAATGAACTCCCTAAGAAAAAATCCCCAGGATCAGATGGATTCACAAATGAACTCTATCAAACATTTAAAGAACAATTAATTCCAATACTATGTAAACTATTTGGTAAAATAAGCAAAGAAGAAATCCTACCCAATTATTTTTATGACACAAATATGGTGCTGATATTTAAGCCAGGAAGACCAAAAACAGAGAAAGAAAATTACAGACCAATTTCCTTGATGAACTTTGATGCTAAAAATTTAAATATAATAATAGCAAAGAGATTGCAATCATATATCACAAGGATTATTCACTATGGCCAGGTGGAATTTATGCCAGAAATATAAGATATATCAGCATAAGTGACCATCTCAAACAAACAAAAACCACATAATTATTTAAATAGATTCAGAAAAAGCTTTTGACAAAATACAACACCCATTCCTATTAGAAGCATTCGAAAGCATAGGAATAAAAAGGTTTTTTCTTAAAATAAAAAGTATTATTTATTTAAAACCATCAGTAAACATCATCCACAATGATGATTAGTCAAAAGCCTTTTCAATAAGATTAAGAGTGAAGCAAGTATACCCATTATCACCACTATTGCTTAATGCATTAGAAATTCTAGGTTTAGCAATCTGAGAAGAAAAAGAAATTGAAGAAATTAAAGAAGAAAATGAGGAAACTAAACTATCGCTCTTTGAGGATGATGTGATGGTATATTAGAGAATCCTAGAAAATCAATAAAAAAAGCTTGTTGAAATAATAATCTTATCAAAGTTACAACATACAAAATAATCTCATATAAATCATGAGTATTTCTATATATTTTCAACAAAGATAATCAGCAAAAATTAGAAAAAGAAACTTCATTTATAATCATTCTAGACAATATAAAATACTAGGGAATCTATTTGCCAAGACCAATGCAGGAATTATAAGAACACAATTACAAAACACTTTTTACACAAATAAAATTAGATCTAAACAAGTGGAAAAACATTAATTGCTCATGGGTAGGCAAAGATAATATAATAAAAATGCAATTCCTACCTAAATTAATTTACTTATTCATTGCAATACAAATCAAACTCCCCAAAAAACTATCTTCATAGAACTAGAAAAAGTGATATCGAATTCTTCTGGAAGAACAAAAGATCAAAAATATCAAGGGACTAATGAAAAAAATTGAAGGATGATAGCTAAGTGGTACTAGAACTTAAACTGTGATCATCAAAATAATCCAGTATTGCAAAAAAATAGAATAGTAAATCCATGGAATAGATTAGGAGTAAGTGATCTCAGCAATCTATTGTTTAATAAACCCAAAGACCCCAACTTTGGGGATAAGAACTCACTATTTGAGAAAAACTGCTGAGAAGACTGGAAAACAGCATGGCAAAAATTGGATTTAGATCAATATATATTGATCTAAATTATAGATTATAAAAAGATTAAATTATACATTATACAAAGATATGATCAAAATGAGTATAAGATTTAAATGTGAAAAGTGATATTATAAGTAAATTAGAGTGACATACAATAGTTTACCTGTCATATCTATGGAGAAAGGAAGAATTTATGACCAAGCAAGAGACAGAGAACATTACAAGATGTAAAATGAATAATTTTGACTATATTAAATTTAAAAACAATTTTTAAACAAAACCAATGAAAAATCAATTAGAAAGGAAACACAAACTGGGAAAATTTTTGTAACAAATTTTTCTGAAAAAGTTCTCATTTCTCATATATATAAAGAACTAAGTCAAATTTAAATGAATCCATGTCATTCTGCAATTGATAAATTGTCGAAGGATATGAATAGGCAGTTTTCAAATACAAATTAAAACAATTCTGAGGAATCTTCTCATACCTATCATATTTGCCAATATGCCAATATTAAAGGAAAATTATAATTATAGGAAAGAATGTAGAAAAATTGGGACATTAATTTATTGTTGTTGGAGGTGTGAACTAAACCAACCATTCTGGAGAGCAATTTGGAATTATGCTCAGAGGGTATAAAAGAATACATATTCATTGTTCCAGGAATACCCCTACTATGTGTATTTCTGAAAGAGATTTTAAAAAATGGGAAAGGACTTGTTTATACAAAAATATTTATAGCTATTCTTTTTGTGGTGACAAAGAATGAGAAACTAAAGAGATATTACTCAGTTGGGGAATGGCTGAACAAATTGTGGCATATGATGGTGATGGAACACTATTGTTCATCAAGAATGATGAACAGGATGATTTCTGTTGAAATAATAAGAGCTGGAAAGACATAAGAACTGATGAAGAGTAAAATAAGCACAACCAGGAAGAAATGCACAGTAACAGCAATATTGTAAAATAATCAAATGTGATAGACTTAGGTACCATTAGCAATACAATGGTCCAAAACAATTCTGAGAATGCTATCTATTTCCAGAGAAAGAACTGTTGGAGTAGGAATACAGATGAAAGCATTTGATGTATCACTTGTTTATTTGGGTATATTTTTGGGGGGGTTGACTGTATAAAATTATTCACTTACAAAAATGAATAATATGGAAATATATTTTGCATATAAAAATGTATAGCCCACATTGAATTGGTTTTCAGCTTTGGAATAGAGGAGGGAAGAAGGGAGGGAAAATATTTGGGTCACATAACTGCAGAAAACTTGTGTAGAAATTTGTTATTAAAATTAAAAAATAAAGTAGACGACTATTTTTAAATGAATTTTAAAAAAGAGGAAGAAATTAACCACATATACCTACTCTGAAAATCAATAAGATCAGGATTTAAATTCAGAAAACAGTGAAATTAAAGCATACACTTCCAAAACTGAAAAGAAAAATAGAAAATGGACACAAATCAAAACAGGGTTCTTCAAGTAGCTTAAAAAAGGATTTAAAAACAATTAAGAAAGGATGAGGAAAACTTGGGGGGAAAAAGTAATGCAAGAAAATTTAAAAAAAAATGAAACAAGGATCAACCAATTGAAAAAAGCAATCCAAAAATTCACCAGACAATTACTCATTAAAATTAGAATCAAGCAAGGAGAAGTTGATCATTTCTTAAAATAAGAAAGAATAACAAAACTAAAGTAAAAAAGGAAAATATGAAATATCTTATCACAAAACAACTGACTTGAACACAAATTGAGAAGAGACAATATAATAATTCTTAGACTACCTGAAAGTTATGAACAAAAAACTCAGAAAATAAAATTACTCATTAGACCCTATTTTTCAAGAATTTCTTTAAGAAAATTTTCCCTGATATTTTAGAACTAGAAGATACAAAAGAACTTGAAAGAATTCTTTGATCATCATTCATAAGAGACACCAATGGGAAAATTCTATGTCTACAGAATACTATAGCTTAGTTTTATAACTCCATGGTATGGAGAAAATACTACAAGAAACTAGAAAGAAACAATTTAAATACTGTAGAGGTAATTTCAGAATAAGATAAAATTTAGCATCTTCTACCTTAAAACAAACCAAAAGTAGCCATGCAATTTAATATTTGGAAGAGCAAAAGAGTTGGATTTAAAGAGTATCATTATGTAAGAAAAACAATTTTACTAAATAATATAAAAGGCTTTTTTACATTTAGATTCTTGCAGAAAAATGCAGAACCGAATGGAAAATTTGACATTTAAGAATAAGAAGAAACATAAGAAAATAACCCCAAAAGACTAGTTATAAAAGATTTAATGAAGCCAAATTCTTTATTTTATCACATGGGAAAATGAAATATATATTTATATATATTTGCTATATGTTAATATAGTAAATTATATATTAATACAATACATATATATTTATAATATATGACTACATATACACACATAGATACACATGTACATACACTCACTTTAAGAATGAAATAATTAATTGGATAGTTTGAAAGAGTATATATAGAAAGAAGCTTTCAGGCTGAGTTGAATAAAATGGCATGAGTAAAAATTAAAATGCAATTAAATAGGGAGGGATTAAATAGGATAATTATCTTATATAAAAGAAGCATTAATGAAAGAAATATTACAATGAAGTGCAGGAGGGGAGGTAATGCTAATAATGCTAGTTCCTTATTCTCATCATGTATTGTAAAAGAGGAAATAAAACAAATAAAAATAGTACAAATACAAATATGGAAGGGTAAATTCTTATAAGGAGATAGGAGGATGAGAGTTAAAGATAAGAGAGGGGCTCTTAGAAGAGTATAATTTCATAAAAGAAGAAGAAAAAGGGACAAGATAAGAAAGGCAATATTAAAAGAAACACAAGGGACAAGAAAGGGAACAAGAGAGGTCATTTATATTAAAAATATGAAGGAAAGGAGGAAGCTAGGTGACTCAGTGGATTAAGAGTCAGGCCCAGAGGTCCTGGGTTCAAATCTGGCTTCAGATACTTTCTAGATGTGTGACCCTGGGCAAGTCCCTTAACCCCCATTGCCTAGGTTTGCCATATAACACATGGCCATTTTTGATGACACGTGGCTGCATGTGGCCACATACAGAGAAGTGTGGGGCCACATGCCAAGGATGAAACATTTGCTGTATTGGAGTGTAGACATAAATGACAATTCTACTTATATTAATTTACCTATTTTGGTTTATTAAATACAGTTACATATTACAATTACACATTTTTGCTATTTAAACTATAAATATCGTGAAATTATGTTTTTTTTTTCTCAAAGTGACACATCACCTGAGTTATGCTCAGTTTTTTGGCAAATTTTGACACACCAAGCTCAAAAGGTTGGCCATCACTGGCCTAGCATTTATCACTCTTCTGCCTTGGAACCAATACATAGTATTGATTCCAAGAGGGAATGTAAGGGTGTAAATATATGAAGGAAATACGAGGGATAAATAAGGTGCCATTAAAAAGACACTAGATTAAGCACTAGAAAGATAAGAGGAGTTAAGGAGGACAACTTGTAAGAGTTATTGATTTAGAACTAAGTGGGTATGGAAGAAAATAAAGGACAAACTCAGAGAATATGGGGATTATGGAGGTAGTGCTTATAAGACAGTTAGACTTTTGAGGAAGAATAGGATAAAAAAGAGCAGAGAAGAGAAAACAGAACGGAAAAATACAATAGAAGTAAATACATACTTATTCATTATAAATTTATAAGTAAACCAAATGATTGTAAATGAGAAATTGATAGTAGAATGGATCAAAAAACAAAATCTAAGAATATGTTGCTTAAAATAAGCACATTTAAAATGAGAGACTCACATAGCATTCAAAAGGGATGGAATAAAAAATATAATGCTACAGAGGACATAAAACAAAAAAAGCAAGAATAGCAATAATGATCTTAGACAAAATTAAAGCCAAAATAGATCTAATTAAAGAGATAAAAATTAAAGATAAGATTACAAAACTGAATGTAACAAAACCATTAAATTGACAAATAAGATTGTTTATTTTCTGAGAAAGCCACAACATAGGTAAACTGTTGATAATGTGATTTTTCAAAAGAGAAAGGAATTCTAAGTCAGTAGCTTAAAAATTGACATGAGTCTATTTGTCACCAAGAAAGAGTAAAGTAAAGGAATAATTGGAGTTATTTTGCTCAATTATATGACAAAAAATTTAACAATTTAAGGGAAATGGAAGAATACTTTAAAAAATATAAATTGCTTAAACTAACAAAGGAGGACATAGAATATCTATATAAACTCCATAAGGAAAATAAATTGAACATGCTATCAATGAATTTCTTAAAAATAAAGCATTACGGCCAGATGGGTTTTTCACGAATTCTACCTAACATTTAAAAAACATCTAATTTCAATATTAAATTATTTAAAATAATTGGTAAATAAGTTTTGTCAAAATCCTTTTATAAAAAAATATGGTTCTGATACTTAAACTAGGAAGAACAAACACAAAGAAAGAAAATTATAATCCAGTTTTACTAATGAATATAGATTAGAAATCATAAAATATTAGCCAAGGGACTACAACAACATTTCACAATGATTATATATTATAACTAGACAGGATTTATACCGTGTATTCAGGGATGGTTTAATATAAGGAAAGTATTAGTTGATTACATCAAGAAAAATATCAAAAATCATATGATCATATCAATATTTGCAAAAAAGGTTTTAACAAAATGCATCATATTTATTTTTGAAAAAACAATGAAAGTATCAGTATGAATTTTTTTAGAATGTTAAGAAGTATATGCTTAAGGCTATCATCAAACTTTATTTGTAATGAGGATAAGTTAGAAGCATTTCTTATAAGATTGAAACAAGGAAGTCCATTATCACCAATATTATTTAATATTTCATTAGAAAAGTTAACAATAAGAGAAAGAAATTAAAGGAATGAGAATGAGCCAAGAGGTAATAAAAATTTTTATAAATAATATGATGAAATATATGGACAGTCCTATAGATTCAAATAAGAATTAGTTGAAACAATCAATAATTTTATTAAAGTAGCAACATATAAAATAAACCTATAAAACATCACCATTTCCATTTGTCATCAACAAATTCCTGCAAGAAAGGATATTAAGAGATAACCCATTTAAAAGCACCATAGATAGAATGAAATAAATAGGGGTATAACTTCCCCCAAACCCCACTAACCACATGAACATTTTATTATTATGAAATGATTATGAAATTATTATGAAAAATTATGAAACTTTTATACTATATAAATAATTAAAGAAATATTCATTGTTCATTGGTGGGCAGAGCCAATATAATTAAAATAAAAATTCTACTCAATCTATTTATTCAATGCCATTCTAATTAAATTACCAAAATATTTTTATTGAACTAGGAAAACAATAATAACAAAATCCATTTAGAAGGCAAAAAAAGGTCACGAATAGGAAAGAATTAATGAAAAAAAAACAAATGTAAATAAAAGAGTCCTGGCAATAATAGATCTTGAACTATATTATAAAGAAGTAATTATCAAAAGTATCTGGTAATTGCTAAGGAAGGGGGGGAAATGGTGAGTTGAACAGAACAGACATACAAAAAATGTGATAAAATTACAATAACTTTGTGTATGATAAAAGTAAACATCTAAGCCTATGGGATAAGAATTCATTATTTCATTAAAAATGTTGAGAAAACTCGAAAGCTATCTGGCAGAAATTATATAGAGACATATCATTTGACAAAATAAGATAAGAATGAATATATGACCTACACATAAAGAGAGTTATAATAAACAAAGTTATAAAAAACAGAATATAATTCCCTTCAGAATTATGAATAGAAAAATAATTTTGGATAAACAAAGGGTAGAAGACATTATAAGATATAAAATGGATGGTTTTGAATATATTAACTTTTTAAATTGTGCAAATAAAACTAATATAGTCAAGATTAGGAGGAAAGAAGAAAATTGGCTTGGATTTTTTAGATGGTTTCTCAGCTAGATATTTCATATCTAAAATATACAGATAACTATTAAACATATAAAAGTATAAACCTTTCTTCAATTGATAGTCAAAAGATATAAACAGTTTTCAGATAAATCAAAGCTATGTATAATTATATGAAAATATACTCAAAATCATTATTGTGTAGAGAAATGCAAGTCAAAACAACACTAAGATATCTCACACCTATCAGATTGGCTAAAATGATAAAAATGCAAATGGCAACTATTGGAGGTGATCAGGAAAATGTGGACACCCATTTCATCAATACCCTGATGATGAAACTCTGAACTGATCCAGTCATTTTAGAATACAATCTGGAATTATACTAAGAAAGTTATAAAACTGTGTATAACATTTGACCCAACAATACTATTTGACTTATTTCCTAAGATGATCATGGGAAAAGGGAAAGAAAGAAATATTCTAAATATTAATAATATTTCTTTGTAGTGGTAAAGAACAGGAAAATTAAGCCCATCAACTGAGGAATGACTAACAAGGTTTTGCATATGATTTTGATGTAATCCTACTACGCCATATGAAACGATGAGCAGGTTAATTTTGGAAAAACATGGAACAACCTACATGAAATGATGGAGACTGAAACAAGTAGAGCTAAGAGAACACTATATACTGCAACAGATATATTATTTGAAGAATGATTTGTGTATGTCTAATTCCATAGGAAGATAAAAAAAGTTGATACATAGAAACAATCAAGACTTTTTTTTAATGATTTCTTAACTAATGAGGAGAGGGTAGGGAAGGTGAGAGAATGCTAGGAATTTTTATGTTTTATGTCTTTATTCAAATGAATAAAGAAAGAAACAAATAAATATAAAAAACAAAAAAGGGGCCATGATGGCACTTTAGAGGAAACCTCCATGAACTCTCCCAACATCCTCATCTGAATAACTTTAAAATAACACCTAAAATCAAATTTTGGAGTGGAAAAATCTACCAAAGTTCAGGTTGAGTGATTTTTTCAAGGTAAGGAAACTCATGAGGTTGGCAAGAGAAATTTGTGACACTAAGATTAGAATCCTGTCCAGATCCCAGATAGGCAGTAACAAAAATAGCTGCTATATTAATAGTAGCTATGGGAGCTCTCAATCCAGAGATTAAAAAGGAGTTGAAGAAATGTCCAGAAGGAGCTTACAAGGGAGTGTTTGCTTTTTGTTCAAAATATGGCAAGTATGGAAATATATTTTGGATGATTTCACATGTACAATTCATATCATATTGCTTGCCTTCTCAGTGTTTTCAGGAGGGGTGAGAGGGAGAGAATTTGGAATCAAAATTTAAACAGCAAGGAATGCTAAAAAGTAAATTGTATTTTTAAGATACAATAAAATATTGCTGTAACACAAGGCAGTAACAATTTCACAGTGAATTTACTTTAGCTATACCTTGTCTAAATATGTATAAATGAAATACGATCCAATCCCAAGCCAATATTATTTTAAGGGGGCTCTCACTAATAAGACTTCATCACTAAAACTGAAAAAGCATTTAGTCTTGCACATAGTTAAGTCTCTAGTAAATGTTTCTTGCACTGTATAGTATTCTTCCCTAGACCATTACCATTTGGAAAAAAAACAGGTGTTGAGATGAGAATGGAGATGCAAGAGAATTTGTAAAATACTGAATATACTTCATTGAATCAGACATAAGCATTAAGGGGTTAAATGCCTTTGACACTCCTATATCATTTCTTCAAATTGAGCAATAAATTATGATGTAACTTTGAAGTGCTACCTATGTGTCAGGCACTGTGCTGGGCACTGAATGTATTTTTATTGCAAGAATGTGTGGAGATGACAATATTTTTAAAAGGCAGAAATTTTCAACTTTTATTTTTCATAATCTTTTATGTGATTTATCTTTTGGACTGTTCATTCTAGATTTAAGCCAATAAAAAAATTGGCATTAGAACCTGGCTAATTTGTACATTCTGAAAGTACCATTCACTTGGCTTTAGGAAATAAATATTACACAGCATTATATATTTAGTATAATATATAAGATTTAGTTTAAAAGATCATAGATATAAATCTGAAGGAAATCTTAGAGAACTCCCAAACAATGGCTTCATTTAATAAATCAGAAAGCTGGGGCCTAAAATAGTTTATGTGCCTCCCTAAAGACTCCTTCGGCAATCTGGTGAAGAATATGGACAAGTTTTCACAATAATGTTTCATATGAATAAAATAATACAAAGAAATCCGTTTAAACCTATTGTTTTAAAATAAAATTATTGGTATCTTGTTTGAAGATTCCCTGAAATCTGGTTTATGGACCCCACATGAATAATTCTAGTTCTGGAGAAGCAGTTATTCTGCAATCAATGCATAACATATATTGATATTAAGGAAATATTTAAACACATATTATCAAGTAATTTAAGTAGTTGACTTATTTATTGGAGTTAAAATGAAAAGTCAGCAAAGGACTGAATGAAATATGATTTGCATAAACCCCTGGAGGGCCAGAAAAATGTCTACTTACAGTCAGGTGAATTACTACTCTAGTGTCATCTACCTGTGGTATTCAGTTCATTATAGATGATACTGATGAACATTTAACAAACCTATGTTTAAATGTGATTTTCTCCAAAAGAATTAAAGTCAACATAGATGCTCCTTTTAGAGGGCATTAAATAGATGATTAAGTGAATGTAATAAGTGAATGGAATGGGATATTATAGGTGTCTTTAAGTATTTGAAGGAAAGATGGAAGAGATATATTAATTCTACTTGTGTCCATAATATAAGAAGCAAAATCAATAGGCAAAAGTTTCAGAGAGGCAGATTTAAGTTCAATTTAAGTAAAATCTTCCTAATTATTAGAAGTCTCTAAAATAATAGGCCACTAAGGAGAAAGAAATGTCTCTCACTAGACATATTTGAGCAGAGGCTATATGAATATCTATTGTGGAAGGATTCTTTGTTCATGTATTCTTCTTATTAAATGGTGTTCAAGAACCCTTCCAACTTTTGAGATTCCACATATCCATGAATGAGTTCCCAGAAGCAATATATTTTTAGATGGTTTCTTGTTTATCATTGTCATTTGTCATTGTCAGCCCAGTGCCTAACACTTTGACTGGCTCATGGTGAAGGCTTAATACATTATGGTCAATCGATCAGTTAATCTGTCCAATCCTATTATCCTCAAACTCATAGTGAAAGGAGAATAAAGTTTCCACTTCCAGGCATTATTACCATAAATCTGCAATCGATCTAGCAAAAGATTCCCTTCCTCCTCACCAACAGCACTAAATTATTTAATTTCTAGTGCTAAACAATGACCCATTATCATTTATTTATGGATTGTACTGGATATGTGCCCTCACCAGACACAGGAAAATAGGACTCATGAGGTAGTGAATTGGTCTGCCTTTTTACTCCCCATCCCCACCTCCAACACATTTATACAACCTTCAAGGAGATCTTTAAAGAGAAAATAAATCTTATTATGAATAATTTTTAACAATTTCTAATAAGAAGAAAAAAGTAAGAATAAAAAATAAGAATTAATTTTACTCTCCCCAGTTTTATATTCTAAATAAATAAATACTTTAGTTTTTCTATTTGAACTTGTAGGTTGTCATAAAAATAAACTCAGGCACAAAGTGCTGCCAAGGAACAGAAGTCAAGTGGTAAAAGGAAACGTGGAAGTTTTCCAAACTGAATGGACCAAATGTACAATGAAACACTAAATTATAAAGTGGTATCCCTCAGCATGCCTGTCACTGCTCTCACAAGATGATTAGTTAGACTGTTAAAGCGCATGTTTATACTAAATCCAGCAGTCCATTTTCTTGCTCAGTGCCTGAGGGGTTTACAAGGAGTTATATAAGTACATTCTAATATTTCATTCTGTTTAAGAGCCTGATTGCCTGATTCTATGCTACATAGGACTATCCTGTGGAAAAATATGGAACAAGCAGTTGTCTTCCATATTCATTCATTCAACCCTAATCACCACCCCATTACTTCCCTTTTCCACCATCCAGTGGTCTCATATTATCACTGACAGATGGAGATATTCTGCTTGATTTAATTAAAGAGTTTAAGGTGCATTCTTGAAATAGAGGTGGAACTTTGATAAGCATGGTTTCTTAGTGTGAAATTTGAATGCTGCAAAAACAAATTATTTTCATTTACTAAAGGATTTCCTCATTTAAAGTTGAACCTCTTAAGCTGTTGTTTATGCTGATACAAATATAAACAGAAATCCATTTTATGAGTTACTTGCTCTATATTCTATAGATTGATATGCTGGAATTTAGCTATGATGAATAAATTATGCTCACATCATCTGTTTAATCACTCCATGCAATTACTTGTATTTAAACACTTTCAAACAGTTTTATCACCTATTTTTCTGATAGTGATTTTCTCCTCAAAAGTTAAGAAACCCCATTTAGGTATGTGCTTATATTTTATACTATAATATGTATAATGCAAATGATATGTGTTTCAATAATTTTAACAAGTTATGCCATATAAAGAGGTAAAGCAGTTATGGCGTAAGGAAATATGCTGGTTAATATTTATCCTTTAAAAGCAGATCCTTCTCCAAACTTCCAAATTTCTGTCAGTGGGTCCACAATTTTCCTAGTCATTAAGAAAAATCATTGTGGAATCGCCATATCCTTTTTTCCCTCTTCTCTCATGCTGCCTCTGAATTAAGATTCTTGAGGATTATTTCTTTGTAATAGCTACTGTGCTAATCATATTTTTCTATTCCCACTTCTACCTCCTTATTCCAGTTCCATCCACTTCAGTGGGCTGTCACATGCATGGCTGAATGGTTGTCTGACTCCAAACTCCACTCTGCACTTGATCTGCTCTCTAATTGATGCTACCCATTAGTTTGTCCCCCCACCCTCAAAATGACTTGCTTTCCTCGTTATATACCCAAATAAGTATTTTTAAGACACTTGATATCCATTCATGTTAGATACTTGAAGAAGTAAAATTTCTCTTCTAGAATTAGACACTTTGTTCCAGCAAAGACATCTATATGTCCAAGATGTTGGTCACAAGGAAGTTGAGAAATTCACATGCCATAAATTTAACACTAGTACTTTATTGGTACTGGAAAAGCAAAATTCTTCTCCCTTCTCCCTCTACTTTTCCCTTTCCCTCTCCTTCTGTCTCTATCCCTAATCCCTCCCTCCATTCCTCTCTGCCTTTCCCTCTCCTTGTCCCTTTCCCTCTCCCTCACCCTCTCCTCTCCTCTCCTCTCTTCTCCTCTCCTCTCCTTTCCTCTCCTCTCTTCTTCTCTTGTCTTCTGTTCTCTCCTCTCCTCTCCTCTTTTCTTCTCTTCCATGTTTATTTTACTGACACTGTTCACTTTGACAATAAAAACTTTGATATCTTCTTGTCCTCCAAAATTCCTTCATTTAACCCTCCCCTCTCTGCTATTAATATTTTCTTCCAACTAGTGTACATTCCTTGAGGGAAGCACCAATTTATTATTCATATTTAAATCACCTACAATTCCTTCAAAACATATAAGTATAAGACTAATTATGTCATAACATTCATTATATTATGATTATAAAATGAATAAAAACACAAAATAATACAAAAACACCATCTATATAAGAATATCGTTATCCTTGTTTTATACTGCATATGTGTGCCTCTATACATATAGAAGTATATAAGTGTGTAGATAATATATAGATAAAACTATAGAATACAATGTGCATATATATATATATAAAGAATAAAAAGTAGATATTAGGTGTAAGATTCAAAATTTTTAGGGTATGAGATTAATACTTTGTAATTAAGAAAATTTTGGTAATTCCCTGTTATAAAACTAATATTGAAAACCACTAAGTGACAAATGGAAAATGTCCTTAAGGGGCATTTGCTTTCCCATTATTTAAAACAAAGCAAAAAACCCTCCTTGATTGAATTATTTAATGCCAAATTTAAGCCTAGATCTTATGCTTAGAGCCAAGTAATAAACTTGTAAAGTGATTTTCTAATGAAAACACTGACAGGCCATTAACAAGAGTAGCCGAAGAAAATGTTTCTCTATTCCTCACCAATATGCTGCCACGGAATAATTAATAAAGCATTGCTAAGCAAATGTTACACACTGAATTAGATGATCTTGTAGCCCCTGAACACCTGCTGATCATGTTTATTCAGCTGTGTTCAAGTTGCTGTTTCTATATAACTAGAGAGAGAAAGGGAAGTAGTGTGTCAAATTTATTGAGAAATTTGGCACAAAATATGTTCCCCAAGTTTTCATTTTTAAGCATTTAACTTCACATACACACTGCTAGGTTTCACAATGCCTTTTATATGTTTTGCTCAGGAAATTCCTATTGAACTGAAATGCATAATAAATGGATTATAATTACTTGTCTTTCTAGGCAAAGATACGTTGCCTCTCTGTGTAAATATTAGAATGAAATGTCTAGTGGAGTTTCTTCTTCAATTACATGCAAAGTTCTCAGCCTCATGTAAAAGAACACTAGCTATCAAATATGTTTTAGAAAGAGTGTGAAAACACATTTGCACCTATCAAAGAATAAGTGAGTAATTTACAGGCAATTAATTAGATAGCAGCCTGGAGAGAGAGAAAGGCTGCTGAACATCAAAGCAACAGAGTTCCCTTTTACCTGATTGGTTCCTAGTCTTCTGTCTCCTTTTCTCTCTTCTCTGCCTATCTAAATCCTATCAATCCTGCATGGTTCAGCTCAATTCCCACCTCCTCAATGAAACCTGGCCCAATAATTCAAGTCAACATTGATCTCTCTCATATTTGACTGCACATAGCACTTATTACTAGATGGGGAAGTATATTTTTGGCACTTTATTATATTTGACTCAGCACTTTGTTATGAACTGTAATGTGGGTATGTGTGTGTGCAGACATGTGCCAACCTCAGTGAAAAAGTCCATGGATTCAGCAGTATTGGTATTATCCTTACAACTGTGAGTTGTAATTGCTTTATGCCTATTCCTTAGAAGGCAACTTAATTAATTCTTTTAACAATTACAGATGTCTGATAATCTGACCCTTCTAAAAATTTAATGTCCTTATATGATGAATGCAAGGTATGTATTGGTTCTATAATTGAAGCCTAATCATTTCTTGATTTTCCTTACTTTAAAATCTTCCATCTTTAGTCATTTGTTGAATCTTGGTTCACGACAGGAGATACTGAATCAAAGGATTTAATGTTACTTCTTTTATATCCCTGATACCTCAGATTAGGAGGAAGAACAAGCATTTACTTTGCCACTTTCGGATCACCCCTTTGCTACCATCACTTGGCATCTTATGTGGTTCAATTTATCCATTTCTATAACCTGGTTCTAATACCTGTGCAAACACTCTAATAATTTTCTTGAGTAGGTAATTACCTGCCTCATAATTTTCTTTTTTTAATCCCAAAGTTTCCCATCATATCGAAGGATTGTTCTATACCTATCAATATCCTTTCAAAAACCCTGACCTTCCAGTCCATCCAGTCAATCAATTTCTTCAGCACACATAAGCTATATATTAATTTAAGAAAGGATAAATGGCTATTGATTTCTCTACTTATCTGTAAATGTACTACATCCATGATCTAGTGGCCAGAAATTTCTCTTTCTTAGCACAACTTTCTATCCTTTCATCTCTTATTGTGTATCATTCTATGGCACACTTCCCCCCCATTACTTCTAGTCCCTGTACATAATCCCATTCTCCTAGATCAGTGATAGATAAACTATGGCCCGCAGGCCTGTAATGTTCTATCCATCCATGCAACATTATTTCTAATCTGATGAAAATGAGTAGGATACAGTACAATGAAACATCGAAAGACTTGTCTTAGAAACAGACTGATGAGCATTTCCTTTCCTTTGGCCCCCTCTTTAAAAAGTTTGCCCATCACTGTCCTAGATCATAATCTCTATTCAGTTTGTACTTTTCATCCTACAAAGTTCTTAACCTTATGTGAAGAAATGGAAAAACACACACACACACGTATACAATCTGTTAATTTTCAGGGGCTAAAAGTGAATCTTCTAGGTTGCCCCAAGAGGTAGTACTTTTGGCTGTCTACAGGTCTTTAAGCAAAGGTGAGATGAAGATAACTACTTTTTTTATTTTTTTGTTTTCAGGGTTTGTGTTGGACTAGTTGGACCCTTCTGTTTTTCCCAAATATGAATTTCCATAACCAAATGCTAACACTTAACTTTAAATGCATTATCCTCTTGTCCTATCTCTAATCATTCCTTGATTTGATTTGATTCCTTAATTTGATTTCTCTACTTTCTCCTCTGAGCTTAACATTAAACGTACACAGTCCCACTGTTAGCTAATTCCAACTGAGTATTCGTTAATGAATAGCAATATTTTCACCTTCCCCTACTGACTTTCTGACACTCCTATCAATGTGTATTCCAAACATTTTCTACTATCAACTCTTCTGTACTTCTCAATTTTCTTCAATATCAGCAGAATATTTTGCTTCCTTATTTATGAAGAAAGGGCATCATCAATGAGTCTCCACAACTGCATAAAAACTGCCATGAAACCATGACTTTTCACTTTATGTGATTCATTTTATTACCTTCTGTGGTAGCTAAACTGAATTAAAATCTTGCTTTAAACACTTGCTATGTAAGTAATCTTGGGACAATACACCCAACTTCTATCTGACAGTTTCCTCAAAAGTTGCAAAGGAATAATAAGAGTTACTGACTCTCACAATTTTGAATATATTTGAGAATTACTTAGCACATTGCCTGACACATAATACATGCTTAATAAGTGCTCATTCCCTTATTTCCTCCCTAAAATATTCTCAAGAATATCTTCTCAAAAATCTGCATGTGTAGCTCAATTA
Source organism: Gracilinanus agilis (assembly GCF_016433145.1). NCBI lineage: Eukaryota > Metazoa > Chordata > Mammalia > Didelphimorphia > Didelphidae > Gracilinanus > Gracilinanus agilis. Next base: position 468,707,513 of record NC_058130.1, on the reverse strand, counting down.
TTTATTTTTCAGTGATTTTTTATCACCTATTATTTTGAATACATAATGATTCTGATATTCTATAATCGAAGTGAAAACTATGCAAGAATATTTTTAAAAACTGGTAGTTTTGCTTTATATTATGTTTTCAAATTAAGAAATAGCTTGAAATTAAAAACAACAACACAGAAAGAAAAACAAAACAAAACAACTAGAACTCTTTCTGCCCTTGCCAGAAATACATCTGTTTCTATAATATCCTCAGATGTGGATCTCAGCTTCTCTTAGTAGGGTACTATTTTTTTTTTGGTTATCCTATAATTATAGATCTCCCTATGTCCTCTGAGTATCCTTTTCATTATCCAACATAATCTTATGGTTAAATTTTCCAAACAGAGGTTTTCCTACTCCTTGAGAGAGCACAAAGCAATAGTTACAAGTATGGGATGTTTTTCACTACAAGTCCGATATAAATACATCCATTTTTTCTAATTAGATGTTTAATTCAACAAAAATGAAGCTAAGTGAATTTACTTCAATTGACAGTGAAAATATCACTTTCTGTATCCCTATACATTAGCACAGGTCCTGGTACCAAGTAGACTCAAACAAGTGTCTATTGATTAATTGGTTGATAAATACAGTGAATCTATCATTTTTACCTAACGTATTTTGGTTTTGGATGACAAAAGTGTCTGATTTTTAAAAAATAAAATTTTAAAAATTGAACTCTGCTATGTAAATCTATATTTCTCTATAATGGGATTTTCTTTTTTTTTAAGACCCTTAACTTCTGTGTATTGACTCCTAGGTAGAAGAGAGTGGTAAGGGTAGGCGATGGGGGTCAAGTGACTTGCCCAAGGTCACACAGCTGGGAAGTGTCTGAGGCCAGATTTGAACTTAGGACCTTCCATCTCTAGGCCTGACTCTCAATCCACTGAGCTACCCAGCTGCCCCCTATAATGGGATTTTCTGATATAAATTTTATAAATAAAATTATATCTAGAAGAAGTTCAAAATGATAATGATAAGCAATACCTTCAGTGGCACCAGAGTTTGAGAAATTTTATTCCATGTAAAAAACTCATCAGTTGCAGTAATTATTATGGTTATTTTATAAGTTTAAGGCATGAACATTTGACAAGCAAGATGCTATAAAATCAAAGGTAGAGATTACGATTAAACACAGATATTTGGATAGAATATTATTGACATTGTAATATTCAAAATAAGTTTTGAAATACTAGTACACCCAAGAGAGTTAAAGACTAATGGAGCTTAAAAGTAATAAAAGTGAAAAAAGACAATGAAAAAGACTTAAATCATCATAATATTTATTTCTTAAAAAGTATTTTTTAAAGAATGAACAATAAAATTTAAGAACAAATCCTAGCTAAAAAGACAGAATTTACTCATACAAATTGTTATTTAGCTGACTATATTCAATATGCTCAAAGGTTATATAGTTATCCTAATAATGATTTTACTGAATAAAATGGTTGACAAAATAATTTGAAATTGTCTTTAAACATTATTTCTCAATGATATTTCAGTTATCTATGGATTCATTGATAATTTCAGAATCTCTGTGTCTACATTATAAATTCTAGAAGAAGCTATACCTTTCAAACTTAGATAACTTTCATAATAAATGATGTATTATTCAACCTTCTTTTAAAGGCTATTTTGGTGAGTTCAAATAGGTTTAAACCAAGATTAAGTCATCAAATAATGAGTATGCTGGGTTATAACAACTCCTGAGGATCATCTACTCATGTGCCAATGATTCATGATGGACATTTTTCATTGGAGTTTCCAAACAAAGAAATCATATATTCTCCAAACAATAAAAATATATTACGCAAAAAAATCTGAATTAATAATCTGAATTCAATAGAAATTTGAATATTTTGTTTCATATACCAAATAAAAATATGAACAACATTTGGTAGACTTATAATTAATAGGTAATATAGAAAAAATACATTAAACAGGCCTTTCTAATTTCTATTATAATTGTGTAAAATAAAACTGAACTGTTTCCAAAATAGGACTTTTTTTTTAAATTTACAAAGTCTGTATATTTATACTATGAATATGATTAAATAACCTTATGTTAAGTCTGGTTGTTCCATGTTTGCATATAATTGAAATTATTGCTAATCTCATATTCCTAGGATTATTCCAATCCTTTCATTATTTTAAAATAGTTTCCAATATTTACATGGGATTTATTTCCAAAGCAACATCTTTGTAAACATCATTCAGAGTTTCTGATCTAATTTTCTCTTCACTCTAAAAACATCTGTTATTTGATGAAAAGTTTGTTTTCTTTTTATTTTATTTCATTTAACTAATGAGAGGAAGTAGGGGAATGATTTTACATGGCACCAAATGAGATTTTAATAAAGTAAATCAAGAGAATGCTGAAAATAAAAAATATATAAACTTTCTTGATAGTGAACCACAGGTCGTTTTCTTTTTTTCCCATTACATTTTGAGAAGAAAAAACATCTTCCCACTGCTTCAAGAAGTACCAAGCTGCATAAATTCTAAGTTAATATTGCCTTTTCAACTTTATTTTGAAATAGAATTATTAAAAACTATAAGACGTTATATATAATGTATGTATATATATGTATAAAGACATATATATAGTTATATATNCAAGAGAATGCTGAAAATAAAAAATATATAAACTTTCTTGATAGTGAACCACAGGTGGTTTGCTTTTTTTCCCATTATATTTTGAGAAGAAAAAACATCTTCCCACTGCTTCAAGAAGTACCAAGCTGCATAAATTCTAAGTTAATATTGCCTTTTCAACTTTATTTTGAAATAGAATTATTAAAAACTATAAGACGTTATATATAATGTATGTATATATATATGTATAAAGACATATATATAGTTATATATATATAACATATATTTACATATACAAAATCAAGCCTAGATTTTACCTTAATAGATGTTTTTAATCACATGCTATGATTGAAGCACTATTCCAGGCGTTTTAGAATAAATATAAATATATAGATATAATTAATATAAGTCAAAGACTGCCGAAATAAAACTTATATTCCAGTGCATAAAGTTGGAGGGGTAATGATAAAGCTAGATTGATAGATTATATAGCTAGATGAAAGATAAATGCGAAATAGAGTAAGATATGATAGTTTTATAAGATAGAAATAATTGAAAATAATATAAGAAAGTTGTGGAGAAACTCCATTATTGACTAAGGAATTGGAGAAAGTTTACTGAATTTCTAGTATTTGAGAAGGGCTATAAATGTTAGAAAGAATTTAATATGGTTATAGAGAAAGAAAATTACTATAGTTAAAGTAAATTTGAGATGTGTAAAGGAAGAGTTTAAGATCTCACTTTTTTTTTTATTTTTTAGTTTCCATGGTGCTACTTTCCTAAAACTAACTTCAATATTTCATTTCAAATTGGATAGGAAACAGAGCCATGATAGAGGTGTAAAGGCACATATACCCTGGAATCTTCCAAATTATCTTCCAATAAGTTTTAAAATAACACCTCAAAATAAGTTCTGGAGTAACAGAATCAAAAAAGAATAAAGTGAAACAATTTTCCAGTCCAAGATGACTTAGATATCTGTCAGAAAAGGTTTACCTTACTGACATGTGCAGTACATCACAGGGAAGCCAGTAGCAAAGTCTGGGAGCAACAGTGGAAATTGCTGGAGTTCCCAGCCCACCAACTGGTAAGGTCAGATAACTCTTTAGAAGTGGATTACAGGGACTCTTCAATGGCACTGAGTGAAAGATGCAATTGCATTGTCCATATGTGGTTGCAGGTTATATTACCTGAATAAGGAGAGATATTAACAGGAGAGGAAATCCAGGTCACAATTCTAGGGCAGACAAGGCTTGCACTCATAGGCTAGTGCATTGACCAGGAAAGGAATATTACACCTCTTAGATCATACCATTTTGGAAGAACCAAAAACTTACCTCTGAAAACAGAAATATGCAAAGTCTAAAGCTTGTGATAGTTCTACTTCTACCCCAGAAATGGAATCCAGCTTTAAGATAAAGTTAAAAGTCTGGAAAGAGGCTGAAAAAAATGAGCAAACAACAACAACAAAAGATCTTGACCAGCAAAGGTTGCTATTGTTACAGAGAATATCACACACAAATTCAGAAGAAGACAGCAATGTCAGAACAGCTACATGTAAAGCTTCAATGAAAAATTAAAATTGATCTGAAGTCCCAAAAAGACTTCGTGAAAGAGCTCAAAAAGAATTTCAAAATTCAAATGAGGGAAGTTTTTTTTTTAATTGGGAAGATGAAAGAGAATGATAAAAAAAATCCTGACAAGGTAAAAACATATTGGTAAGTGAAGTTTCCCTGTCCTTGAAATACTAACAAAAATAATGCTTTAAAAGTGAAATAGACTAAGTGGTAAAAGGAGCACAAAAATGACTGAAGAGAATTTCTTTAAAAAGTAGAACTGACCAAATGAGAAAAATATGCACAAAATTATCTGAAAAAATAACTCCTTAAGAATTAGAATTGACCAAATGGAAAAGGAGGTTCAGAAGCTCACTGAAGAAAATTAGAATTAGATAAGTAAAAGCTAAAGACTCCACAATAAATCAAGAAAACATCAAAAATTATAAAAAAGACTATAAAATATTTCTTTGAAAAATTAAAGTACCTGGAAAATAATGAAGTGAGATAATTTAAGAAGCATTGGATACTTAGACATAGTATTTCAAGAATTAATCGAACTGCCATGATATTCCCAAATCAGAGTTTAAAATAGAAAAGAATATGTTGGTCACCTCCTGAAATACGTTCCAAAAGAAAAACTTCCAGAAATATTATAGCCAAACTCCAGAGTGTCCACATCAAGAGAAGAAAACAAACCATGACTTAAAAAATTACATAATATTTTATGAAAATATTCAGATCCTAGATCAAGTTATCCTTGTGGTTCTTATGAATATAGCAAAAAATACCCAGAATATATTGAGGAAGGATACTTTTTGGTAGGAAATCATGGACTTCATATGGAAGTCATGGATTATACAAAGACAATGAATTTCCTACCAAAAATGCACAGAATCTAGATCTAACACTATGGCCCAACCAGTGAATTAGGAAAGGAAGTTCTAGTCCTCAATTACATACTACTTTTTAAAAGGCAAAACCTATTTTGATGCCAAGGATTCCTAAAATAATAATCTAGAAAAAAGAATAAGACTAAAACATGAAAAAATATAAAACTTGAAATGTTTTTTCAGCCACAATATTAATTCATAATAAAAGAACAAATTATTCAAGAGGTTTCTTTAAATTTTAAAGTAATTATATAAATGAGAAGTGAGTCCTAAAGGAAAGAACTGAAAAATAATATGAAAGCTATGAACAAAACATTTAGAATAAAAATAAATTTCTTAGCACCAGAGGCACAATCTTTGTACAATCAACATATTACTTTAAAATTATACTGGGTGGGGGCAGCTGAGTAGCTCAGTGGATTGAGAGCCAGGCCTAGAGACGGGAGGTCCTAGGTTCAAATCAGGCCTTAGACACTTCCCAGCTATATGACCCTGGGCAAGTCACTTGACCCCCATTGCCTACCCTTACCAATCTTCCACCTATAAGTCAATACACAGAAGTTAAGGGTTTAAAAATAAAAAGAAAAATTAAACTGGGTGAAACATGTTTATGACTCCCTGAGATAATATGACATATAAAAATAAATAAAATGATTAAGAACATCAATAAGAATGTAAAATATTTCATAATTAAACAACTGGAAAACACATTAAATAGAGATAATTTAAGAATGAATTCACTACACTTTGTACTAAATGTTCATATAGAACTGTGAATACAAATTTTTTCTCACTATTTTTCTTTTTTTTCTGTGATATGACTCATATGGAAATATTTTTACATGATTTTACATGTATGATTGCTATTATATTGTTTGTCTTCTCATTATGTATTAGAAGGGTAGGAAGAGGGACAGAATATGGAAATCAAAATTAAATTTTAAAAAAAGAATGCCTAAAAAACTGTCTTTTGAGGGACTTTATTTTAAAAAACATAGCATAATTCAGAGCTTTAGTGGTCAAAGGAAAAAAAAACATTATAAATTCAAATACTTAAGAACGATCCTACAAATCATATCAGATTTAGCAGCCACTAATATAAAGAACTGGAGATTTTGGAATGCAATAAACCAAAAGGCAAAAGATATAGGTTTACAACCAAAAGTAGTTTCCCCAAAATTAATATAATCCTGTGAGTTAAAGGAAAAATAAACCTTCAAAAAATAAAAAAAATAAAGGATATTTAACAATTTCTAGTGATAGGAGCAGAGCATTGTAAAAACTTTAAATAGAAAAAACACAAGTAAACAAAAACATAACAAAAGTAAGTAGAAGTGGGCTATCATCAAGAATTTTATAAATTTATGAATTTTAGGTATTTACATTCTAATGGTCATTGATATAGGTATCCTTTCAAAACCCTTTTATTATTAAGAGTTATAAAGTAAAGCAAATTACTTAATACTGAGGATCTCTAAATGGTTTTACTTTCTTTGGTGGTGCTAAAAATGAACAGAAGAAGAAGGAGAAAAAGATGCATTTTGATAAAGAGTATTTATAATTAATTTGCCTTAAATCATTTAACATCTTCAGAAAACTTCAAGCAATTCAATACTGCAAAGTACTAACTGAAAATCATGACCAAAAAAAAAATGATGGACATCTTTCTACAGAAAATTATCCCAAAAAACTGTCCTGATATTCTTGAAAAAGAGGGTAAATTAGAGATCGATCTACTTTATCTAGATCATGTCCTGCATTAAATCTACTTTATTCAGATCATCTCCTGTATTAAATCCCCAATTGACAACTCCCAGGAATAGAACATTCTCTCAATTTTTATCCTTTTCTTCTCCCTTCTGAATCAGAAGGAAACTCTATTTCCCCCAAGCAAGACCTAACATTTAGGCCTATGTTGCTTTTCAAATATACTAGATTTCCCAAAGGGAAGGTACTATATTCCAGATTCATTTCTTTTAGAATTCTTATCACAAGCATATAGTTAATAAATATTTTGAATGTACTTTGGGCTAGACTTAATCTCAAAGTGAAGCTCCTTCTAATTGTATGAATTTTTACTGGACTGTAACTGAAGAGCTGCTGAAACAATTCTTATAGACATCTGTGACCTGCCTCAGATAAAGTACTTCAGTCCTAAAAGCATATTAAACATTCAGTTTTGATAGATATTTTCATTGTTTTTAAAAAATCATACTTGTTTTTATAATGATCTCACATTCCTGGCTCCCTGGAAAGAATGTCTAACAATTAAATCAGGGAAATTGTTTACTGTAAGCATAGTACATGGCACTAAGATGATTAGTCAATGCTTACTAATTGATTCAGGAAACCTAAATAGTATAAGAAATTAAGACCACATGACATGTCATATTCATATAGTCAATTTTCCTTATCCTACCCCCATTATTCATTTCCAACATTCTTTAATATTAGCCATTAAATTTGTCTACCAATATTCTGATTGGAATAATACTCTCTCTCCTAGAAAAGTGTCCTTTCCCACTTCAGTGTTTGTACAAACTAACAAAAATTAGGGATAAAAAAATGAATATAGCCAAGTTAAAAAACTTATAGACCAAGAAAGAAGTACTACAAACTGCTAAAAAGAAACAATTCAGATATGGAGTCACAGTCAGGATTAGAGAAGATCTGACTGTCTCCACACTGAAGGACCAGAAGGCTTGGAATATGATATTCCAGAAAACAAGAGAACTAGGTCTACAATCAAGAATCAACTACCCAGCAAAATTGACTATATTCTTGCAAGCTAACATATGATCATTTAATAGAATAGAAGATTTCTAAGCATTCCTGAAGAAAAGACCAGACTTAAACAGAAAATACGATGCCCAAATACAAAACTCAAGAGAATCACCAAAATGTAATTAAGAAAGAAAAAAAATATTAAGGGATTTAATAGGGTCAAATGATTAGTATTCCTATATGAAAAAGATAATATTAGTAACTCTTAAAAAGTGTTATTATCATCTGAGTAGCTAGAAGAAGTATACTTATGTAAGAGTTAAATTAATGTGCAATGCTTGAATTATTATAATTTACAAAGTTTATTATCTGACAAAATAGAACCACATGACTATGTTTTCTACCTGCTCAAAATGCCTGCTCCACCAAAGTTGCTGATAGGAAGGAAAAGAGAGGCTGAGAGATGGGCCTCTACCTAATTTATATCCTGTCTACATCAGCACAAAATGACAGGAAGTGAGTGGGGTTCTGGGAATCATAGTTTTGCTGGGGATTGTAGTTTTTAGGGTAACAGATTTTAATTACACAACCCACCTGACATCCTTTGGGAGACTAGTCTACCCAGTGGATCTTATAAAGATAATCAACTTGTAAATTATAATAATTTGTGGTTAAAAAAGGGAAAGAGAACAAAACCAATGATTGCCAGGCACATTTACAAAAATCCAATTAGGGGGCAGCCCCCTTCAGCATAAGAGTATACATACAAAATAAATGTGTTACTAGGCTCCACAGTTCAATTTCACTACAAAACAAAGCTCATTCTGGATCTTTCAATGCAGTGTGAGGTTTCTTCAGGCATCTTCATTGTGCCTTCTCCAAGCAGTTCACTTCCTGGATTCTGGGAAGTATTAAGTTTCTTAACTTTTATAAAAGTAGAATTTTATGACAATTATACAATCTCCCCTGAGGAGGCTATTGACAAACACATGGATCAACTCAGGATACATTAATCTTCACTAAGAAAACAACTTTATAAAAAACAGTAGTATAGAAGCTAATTCAAGAAAACCTTTTGAATCTAAAACATCACCAAGAATCTAGATCATTCTGGTGGAGGTAGATTAAGTGGAAGAGTTACAAAATCATCCAGAAGCTACTTAGGCTTTATGGGAAATGCTTCCTCTTAGGAGCCATGCAGGGGTACCACACTGTAAGAAAACCTTCCTAACTCTTCTTGCATGAGACTGAACAGCTGTAAAAGGCATGTCTTTATATGTCTTATCCATTACATTTTAATAAATGTGGAGATGGGGAACTACAACAGTGCCATTACACTTCTCTTCAGCTACTAAATGGGTCCTTACCTCTTGTTACAAAGAACTCAAAGGCAGGCAAATGATCAGAGATATTGATCCTACTAGGTATCTAAAAATGTCTGAAGATGCCTTAAAATCAATTTAATTAATTGGGTCCCAAAATTCTCCAAAGTTTGTATAAAAGTTGTAATCAGTTTTATGGAATCCATCCATCATCATCTATGTGACAATTTAAAAGGGCAAAAAGGCACAAAAGGCCATTTAAACAAAATGTGACTTCCACTGGATCAGGTGACAAACTCAGCATCCCTAAGGACCTATGGTTTTGCCACAAAAAGGGTTTGTGCAACTTGTTTATGGACTTTGACAATTATATTTTCTCCAGTCCAGTCTTAGAGGAGGTACAAATAAACACAATGTAACAGCATATATAGCTAATTGTCAAAACACAATAACTTAAAGTAACTTAGTGTAACAGAACTTAACAAAAAAAAAATAAAATCGGGGGCAGCTGGGTAGCTCAGTGGATTGAGAGCCAGACCTAGAGACGGGAGGTCCTAGGTTCAAATCCGGCCTCAGACACTTCCCGGCTGTGTGACCCTGGGCAAGTCACTTGACCCCCATTGCCTACCCTTACCACTCTTCCACCTATAAGTCAATACACAGAAGTTAAGGGTTTAAAATTAAATAAATAAATAAAAATAAAATCTTAAAAAATTGGAATATACAATATATGTGACACAATATAGGCACTGAATTCAAGAATCTTTTTTTTCCAATTCTGATACAGAGACTTCCATAAAAATGAAGTCTGAAAAGGCTTAAAATCCACCTCCAGACTCTTTAAGATTCTTTCCCCTCCCCTGGATCATTATCCATTTAAGTTCCTTTTGTCACACCTTTAGGAACTCTCATAATGAGGAAAATTCTGAGCTCAAAATAGTATGGAGGAATCCCTTATTGGATGTATTGTAGAGACTGGGCAGGGCAGAATGGCAAGTGGGTGTAGGGAGATGAATTTCTCTCTTGAATCTCAGGCAAGCTAATCTCAAGGCCCAGTGCTTCTAGGAAAGGTAGGAAGAAAAAAAATCCTAAAACAGGGAGCTGTTTGAAATAGGCAAGCATTATTCTTTCATAGAGCAGGACTTGCTTGCAATTCTATTTTCTATTTGGAAGAGTAACCTTCCTTCCCCTTCCCTGTAAGTTTAAAATTCCATGGAGCAGCCTGCTACACGGACAGGGAGTTAAGAGGGATTACCTAAGGGAAACACACCTGGACTCATAAGTCAAGCAGTGAGCAAGCACACAGCTGTTGGCAATGTAAGGGAAAGAGGTATTTTATACTTTCCAAGACTCAGGAGAGCAGCTCCAATCATCATCAGCAGCAATAGGAATAGCAGTAACAACAGCAGCAGGAGCAGGAGTGACAGAAGCAATAGCTCTGCAAGGACCACCCAAGTAGGGAGGAAGGATCAGCAGGAACTGTTGGTTGGGACCACCCAGAGAATTAGCAGCAGGAGGCAGGATAGGCAGCAACAGGTGTTAGCTCCAAAGAGAGTTCCTGGGGGTGAGGGTGGGGGCAAAAAGCTGTGGCAGGAGAAATGTGGTTTCTTTTCAAACAAATCTACAAAGAGAGAATTAAAGGTTCTGAACCCCACTTCTGGTTTCCACAAATGTAAGATTTAAATTAATGTGTAATACTTGAAGTATTATTTTTATAAAGTTTATTATCTGACAAAATAACCACGTGACTAAGTTTTTTAAGCAGCTTATAATGCCCTCTCCACCAAAGCCACCAACAGAAAAGAAAAGAGAGTGAGAGACAAAACTCCACCCAATTTATATTCTGTCTATGTCAGCACATAACAACAGGAAGTGAATGGGGTTCTGGGAAACATAGTTTTGCTGGTGACTGTAGTTTTAGGGTAATAGAGTGACAAACAGTATGGGACAATATGACAAAAATTATTAAAAATTAGGGTGGGAAATGAGGATAACACTAAGAGAAATAGGAAAAAGAGATAAAATGTGCATGTAGGGGTAGAGAGAAGAGCAATATAATGGAAGAGAGGAAGAGGTGATACTTAAATCTTATGCTTATTGGGATCGGCCAAGAAAGGGAAGAACAGTCAGATCAATTGGGGCAGAGAATTGTATTGTGCCCTATAGAGAAACAGAAGGGTAATAAATAGGCTGCAGGGAGGGGAGCAATACAAGAGAGGGAGATGTGGGGGTTTATTTAAAAGGCATATAGTAATAGGGGAATAATAAGAAGGGACTGCACGGGAAAGAGAGTAACATTAGTGAGGGGAAAAAAGGGAGAATGACTAAAAGTGAAATGTTGGAGGGGAGGGTAAGAAGGATGAGAGAAAAGGTATAATTAAAGGAGACAATCAAAATAGAGGGGAATACACAGACAGTAATCATAACTGTGAATGTGAATGGGATGAACTCACTCATAAAAAGGAAGTAGATAGCAGAATGGTTTAAAAATCAGAATCCTACCATATGTTGTCTATAAGAAACACACTTGAGGCAGGTAGATATACAAAGGGTAAAGGTAAGAGAGTGGAACAGAATTTATGGGGCTTCAATTGAGACAAAGAATGTAGGAGCAGCAATTATGATCTCAGACAAAGCTATAATACAAATTGATGTGATTAAAAGAGATAATGAAGGCAATTGCATCTTAATGAAAGGCAGTATAAATAATGAAGAAATATCAGTACTCAATATATATGCACCAAATGCTATAGCACCCATATTTCTAAAGGAAAAACTAAATAAGCGTAAGGAGAAAATAGATAATAAAACCCTACTAGTATGGAGCCTCAACCTTCCCCTATCAGAACTAGATAAATTGAACCAAAAAAAATAAATAAGAAATAAGTAAGAGAAGTGAATGAAATGTTAGAAAAAATAGAGCTAATAGATATTTAGAGAAAATTAAATAGGGATAAAAAGGAATAAACCTTTTTTTTTTCCAGCAGCATATGGCACATATACAAACATTGACCATACACTAGGGCAGGAAAACATTGCAAACAAATGTAGGAAAGCAAAGCAGAAATAAAAAATGAATTTTTTCAGATCATAATACAATAAAATCATAATTAATAAGGACTTCTGGAAATGAAAATTTAAAATTAATTGAAAACAAATAATCTAATTCTCCAAAGTTAGAATGGGTCAAAGAACAAATCAAAGAAAAAATTACTAATTTCACTGAAGAGAATGACAATGAGGAAACAACATATCAAAATCTGTGGGATGCAGGCAAAGCAATATTCAGAGGAAAATTTATATCCCTGAGTACATACGTCAACAAATCAGAGATGGAAGAGATCAATGAACTGGACATGCAACTTAAAAAAAAAAACTGGAAAGAGAACAAATTAAAAGCCCCCAGATAAAAAGGAAACTGGTCATCACAAAAATCAAAGGAAAAAATAATAAAATGGAAAGCAAAAGAACTACTGAACTAATAAATAAGACCAGGAGCTGGCATTTTGAAAAGGAAAAAAATAAAATAGAGCACTCGTTAATCTAATTAAAAAAAGAAAGAAGAAAATCAAATTAACAGTATCAAAAAGATAAATAAGGTGACCTCATCTCTAATGAAAAGGAAATTAAGGCAATTGTTAAGAATTATTTTGCCCATCTATGTGGTAATAAATGTAACAATCTAGGAGAAATAGGTGAAAATTTACAAAAACATAAACAGCCATCCATATAATTCACCACATTAATAACCAAACCAACAGAAATCACATGATTATCTCAATAGATGCAGAAAAATCCTTAGACAAAATACAACACCCATTCCTATTGAAAACACTAGAAAGTATAGGAATAGAAGGACCTTTTCTAAAAGTAATAACCAATATGTATTTAAAACCACCATCAAGCATCATATACAATTGGGATAAGTTAGAAGCCTTCACAATAAGATCAGGAGTGAAGCAAGGATGCCTATTATCATCTCTATTATTTAAAATTGTACTAGAAACCCTAGCAGTAGCAATTAGATAAAAAAGAAATTAAAAGGGTTAAAATAGGCAATGAGGAGACTAAACTATCACTCTTTGCAGATGATATGATTATCTACTTAAAGAATCCCAAAATATCAACTAAAAAGCCTGTGGAAATAATCAACAACTTTAGCAAAGTTTCAGTCTACAAAATAAACCCACATAAATCATCAACATTTCTATATATTTACAACACAACTCATTGGCAAGGGCCAGAAAGAGAAACTCTATTTAAAATCATCCTAGACAATATAAAATATTTAGGAATCTATTTGCCAAGTGTAAAGATGATTCAGGGCTGAAGCCACTCAAACCTTTTGTGGGGGGTGGGCAGTCTTTAGGCCAGCAGCTATTAAGTTCTCAAAAGAGGTTGGTCAAACTGATCCTTACATAGTGGACCCAGTATAATGGCTTCTCAGAGACAATATGATTTAATCTCTCTCAACATGATGGTTTGGTTGGGCGAAGGTTTTCTTCCACTAGAAAGGATGTTACTGGCAAACAAGGTGTGATATCCTAACAAGGATATATATGAAAATCAACAGGATTCCCCATAATGAAGATCCTCACCACTAACTGTCAGTCCTTGGTGTGAAGGAAAATTCTATCAAGGGTAAGAGATGTTATGGCCTATTCAACTGTATAATCCAAAGGCTATTGAAACAGTAAAGTGACCTTTTAAAATTAATCAGGGAAAGTATAATCAGGGAAGGCATATTGGATATAGAATTGAAAGCTTAGGGAAGAGGGAAGAGGTCATCACTATTAACTAATCAAGATGGACCAGAGGCTGGCCTCACCCCCAACAGGTTTAGGTCACTTCACAATGTTCCTCTCTCTCCCTACCTTCTGCCTCAAGTATTAAACTAAATAAATTAGTGAACAAGGTTAGCAGGATGATATCAAATGTTGATTGAAGATCTTCTGAAGTGATTGGTGATGTTAAATATTTGTTTCGGTTAATAAGATTTATAATTGCAGCAGAGATCAGGCTAATATGGGGACTGACTGAAACAGCTAGAATCAGAACAGCAGGAATAGGCTAATGTTGCTCCTCATATGGATCAGCTAGGGTTCAAAGGAGAGTCTTGTCCAGATCTCCTCTCTGACCCAAACTCAGAATGAACTTCTTCTGCCTGGGGCTTACCCCCCTTATATAGTCCAATTTTAATTGCCCCTCAACTGCCTACAGTTTCTTGGGGTTCCAAATATGAACCCCCTTTTGCTTCTCTCTTACAGTAAAGCTTACACGAGACAAACACGGGTATTATATGAACACAGGTATAAAACACTTTCCACACAATTAAAACTAGATCGAAATAATTGGAAAAACATTAATTGCTCATAAGTAGGATGAGCTAATGTAATAAAAATGACAATTTTACCCAAATTAATTTAGGTATTCACTGCCATAACTACCAAACTATTGAGAAACTTTTTTATAGACTTAGAAAAAACAAAATTCATGTGGAATTACAAATGATGAAGAATATAAAGGGAATTAATGGAAAAAAAAGTGAAGGATGGGGCCCTAACAGGATCAGATCCCAAACTGTACTATAAAGCAATGATCATCAAAATGACATGCTACTGGCTAAGAGAGAGAAGGGTGGGTCAATGGAATAGACTTGGGGTAAATGACCTCAGCAAGTTAGTGTGCAATAAACCTAAAGTTCCTAGCTTTGGGGGAAAAAAAACTCACTATTTGACAATAAATGCTGGGAAAATTGGAAAACAGTATGGGAGAAATTAGGTTTAAATGACCATCTTATACCATATACCAATATAAATTCAGAATGGATAAATGATTTAAATGTACAGAGGGAAGTTATAAGTAAATTAGGTGAATGTAGAATAGTACACCTGTCAGATTCATGGAAAAAGGAAGAATTTAACACCAAGCAGGAGATAGAGAATATTACAAAATGTAAAATTAATAATTTTTATTACATTAAATTAAAAAGGTTTTCTATAAACAAAACCAGTACAACCAAAATTAAAAGGGAAGTAACAAATTGGGGGAAATTCTAATAACAAAAACAGCCGACAAAAGTCTAATTTCCCAAATTTATAAGGAGCTAAGTCAATTATACCATAAAAAAACAAACACAAAAAACAAGTCATTCCCCAATTGACAAATAGTCCAGGGACATGAACAAGGAGTTTTCAGATAAAGAAATCAAAACTATCAATAAGCCCATGAAAAAGTGTTCTAAATCTCTCTTAATTAGAGAAACACAAATCAAAACAGCTCTGAGTTACCACCTAGCAGATTGACCATTATGACAGTAAAGGAAAATAATAAATGTTGGAGGGGATGTGGCAAAATTGATACACTAATGCATTGCTGGTGGAATTGTGGATTGACCTAACCATTCTCGAAGGCAATTTGGAACTATGCCAAAAGGGCTTTAAAAACCTGCCTGCCATTTGATCCAGCAATGCCACTTATGGGTTTGTACCCCAAAGAGATAATAGGGAAAATATATGTACAAAAATATTCATAGTTATGCTATGGAAAACAAAGGAGTGTCCATTGATTGGGGAATGGCTGAACAAATTGGGGTATCTGATAGTGATGGAATATTATTGTGTTAAAAGGAATAATGAACTGGAGGAATTCCATGTGAACTGGAAAGATCTCCAGGAGCTGATACAGAGCAAAATGAGCAGAACCAGAAGAACTTTGTACACAGAAACTGAAACATTGTGGCACAATGTAATGGACTTTTTTACAACTAGTAACGCAATGACTCAGGACAATTCTAAGGGGCTTATGAGAAAGAACACTATCCACATCTGAGAAAGAACTGTGGGAATAAAAATGCAGAAGAAAAACATATGATTGATCACATGGTTCAATGTGTACATGATTTGAGATTTTGACTTTAAATGATCACTCTATTGCAAATATTAATAATATAGAAATTGGTTTTGAACAATGATATACGTATAACCCAGTGGAATTGCTTGTCAGCTCTGGGAGTGGGGTGTGAAGAAGTGAAGAAAAGAACATAAATAATGTAACCATGGGAAAATATTAATTAATTAATTAATTTAAAAAAGGAAATAATTAACAAAAGCACCTAAGCAGGTTAATGTTACAAGGGCTAGGACATGATGCTATGGGGGTCTCTATATCATGCTTTGAATCCTATTTTTTCCTCCAAAAATGACCCACACATGGAACACACTGAAGTAATACAGGACTAAATAGGAAAAGATCCACAGCTGGGAACTTGGGGGTAGGGTGAAGAAGGAAGATGTAGAAAATAACAGAGAATAGCATTTAGATAACTGAAGGAGAAAAATAAGTTTCTATGACCCGCTGGAAGGGGAATTCCAAATGGAATCAGTATAATAAGTGCTTTTTCATAATTAAGAGTTTGCTGTAGCCCATGACCTAAATGAGACTATCAAGACTGCTTTGAAAAGAGAAGACTAAGGTTTCCAAGATATACTTCTACTCTATATAGCAGTTGAAATTTTAAAAAAAGAATAAGAGTGACAAAAGAAACCATGTGCATGTGCCTGGGAATTGTGAAGGGTTAAATTTTGGGGTGCAAGAGTTTGATCAAAAGCTAGTACACAATTTATTGAATGGAAAAAAAATAATTTTTGGAAATATGGATAGGAAATAAGGAGGAAAGTGAAAGTAATCTTATAATAGATTATAACTATAACCCAGATATCAAGCCTAACTAAATTTCTCTAGAAAACTCTACATCTATCTGCCTCAGAGGGCAGTATCTTCTCCTAGGTGGAATCCCTCGCCTACTCTCACTACTGTCTCTTTCTGATAATATAACCCCTATCTATCTACTTTATCTACCCAAGTTAATCAATAATCAATAAAGCTATTGAGTTCTTAATTCAGTTCTCTGTCTCCGACCAAAGACTGCTAGCAGCACAACCTCTTCCCAGGAGACCCAGATACAAAAGCCTTTCCAAGGGTCTGCAACTTACAAACCACACTTAGCCACACCCTTCTAACTGTCACCAACTGCCAAGCAGCACAGCAGGGGGTCTCTAACTGCCAAACTGCACAGCTGGGGGTCTCTTACTGAAAAGCATTATTGCTACTTTTCCTCTTAAATATAAAAAAAGGAGAAATTAACAAAAACTCTCTTAACAGAATACAGAAAAAAAGGCTAAAAGATAAAAAATGCCAAAGAAGAAAGTCTAGGTAAAAAGCCAGTATAGAAATAAGTAAACTAAATATGAGAATCCCCGTAAGAAGAAAAAAAAAATGAAGAGCAGGAGGAATATTAAGAATAAGTCTTGTTTTAAGAAGTAAAATTGACCAAAACTACTCTGAGGAAAAGAGAACACCATGTATATCTAGATATTATGAAACAAAAGCAAGAAACAGCAGAATGACTCAACAAAGGGGGAAAAAGAATAAAATAGAATAAAATTAAATTAAAATTCAACTTAATTCAGATTTTTAAAAAATGCTAACTGTGGTACATAGATCTCATGTTGAATGATTGTTCAAGAAAGAAGAAGCTGTGATACAGTAAATAACTAGTTTTGAACATTTAAAGAATAAATCAGGAGAAAGTGCCTAAGAGAAATAGAAGGAGAGGGGAAAACATTTATTTAAACTGAAAAAAAATCACATAAATCTTATGCAATCCAAAGACGCTAACTTTCAAGGCAGAATGCACAGAGATAAATTAAGTTGTACTTGGACACTGACTTATCTTTTTTTTTACTCCTAGAAGATAGAACTGCAAAAATGGGTAAAAGTTTCAAAGAAGCAAATTTGAGCAAAACATAAAAGAAAAGAACAACTACTATCACTATTGTTAATAAATTAAATTAAATAATATTTATAAAACAATTATTACTTTCCAAAGAGTAATTTTTAAAGCACTCAGGCCAGTGCCTAGTACATGATAGACATTTGTTAAATCTTTTTCTTTCCTTCCTTCCATCTTTCCTTCCTTCTCTTCCTCCTTCTTTCTCTTTTGTTCACCTTTCTATTCTACCACCATAATCAACCATCACAGTAGCAGCAACAGCCCCAGCAGCAACATTAACCATACCATCCTAACATTCAGAGATTCTAACCATTAAAATTGTGTGAAAGTGCAATGAGCTGCACAGAAACATAATGGATTTCACCTGAGCCCAATTAAAATATGATGATGTTATTAGACACAGGGTTCTTATTTATGTATGGGCAGAACTATTTTGTTTATTTCTCTAAAAACTCAGAAATTCTTTATTTCCTTAGCCCATATACTTAAAATTTCAATTGTGCCTCATGCCATTTAGTTGTATAAAGATTTATAAGTATATATCTCCCCTGAGTCCTAACCCTGTATGTGTAAACTATTTAGTTTAAACATTATATATGTATATGTGGTTTTTATATTAACATATAATTTAACTAAATAGTACATTTATTATATATATACATATACTATCTAAAGTATATCCATATTTGGCATATTTGTATACTACTTATGGTTATAAATACGTGTGTAACTATATGTATAATATACATGTATACAAATATATATATATGCTATATATATATATAAATAATTTTTTTTAACTTTTTAAAGCTAAATGGCTTACATATAGAGGTAAGTAGTTATTGGAGAATATTGTGTGAAGACTTCAGAATATTTTTTTCTTATGATATACTATAAAGAGAGAAAAGCAAGAGGGAAGATAAAAGTATTTCCTCTACATTTACGATTTAATCATGTTATAAATAAAAATTAATCCTGGAGGGTTATTGCTAAATTTATAAGCATTTACTAGTAAATAGAGAAAAAGAGAAGAAACAAAAGGGTTTTCAGCCTTTCTAAAAAATTCAATTCCCCACTGCCAACAGCACTCCGAACCATGCCTATGTTTTTACCTGGGGCTTCATTAGCACCTACTACCAAGTCTGACACCTAACTAGAGACTGAACGGAAGACTCATGGAGTGGAGGATGAGGAGGAAAAGAAGGTGAAAAAGGTGGTGCAGAAGGAGGAGGAAATGGAAGAGGAAGAGAAGATGAAAGGGGAGGGGAAGGAGGAGGAGAAAAAGTAGAAGGAAGGGAAGGAGAAAGAAGAGGAGAAAGGAAGGAAAAAGAGGGGAGCAAGAAGAGGAGGAGAAAGGGGAGGATAGGAGGAGAAGAAAGAGCAGAAGGAGGAGGGACTCAAGGAGGAAGAGGAGAATAGAGGGGAGGAACTGGGGTAAGAGGAAACAGGAGGGAGGGAAGGAGACAGAGCACAGACCCTGGAAGGAGTGGAGGCAGGGGCAGAAGGAAAGGGTGTGATCAGGGAGTGGGGAGGAGAGGGAGGAAAGTGAGAAGATAAAGCTCCATGTCAAGGGTCAGATCTCCTTCAGAAAGATATTAAGCAGGGTTCTGTTCATAGTAGCAAACCGGAAAGTGAACGTGGAGTTCAACAAAAACTTTAGGGAAGGAGGAGTTTGTGGAGATTGACAGTGGAACTGTCCAAAAAAACAAACAGTAATTTTGGGATGATTTGTTCTACAGTCTTCTTTAACTTCTTTAATTCGTTATAGTCAAATGAGCCACATCTAGGCCATGGGAAAAATTGTTTCGATCAAGGTTCACAGGAATAAATTACTTCCTTCCTCTTCATCCACAATTCTAAAGGCACAATTTTAACTTCCCAAGAAATCAGGAGTTTCTATTGAAATCTATTTAGGAATCTTTTTCAGGGTCCATAGAGCATTCCCCATTGTCTAAACTTAAAAAATTCTCCCCCCACAAAAGAAAAAAAAAATTGATTTTTAAAAATCTTACTGAAGGGCGCACCCTCTATACTTTAAAATTTCACTTTAAATTTGTTCCTATAGAGGTCTTGTCTTAAAAAAAGGCTCATTAAACTTCCTTCTCAAGCTACCACATGGTCTCCATGAACCACCCTAAGCACTAGGTAAGTTCAAGTGAAAAATGAAAATAAAAATGGAAATCATCATTTCACCACTCAAATCACACTGATCTCTGAATCTCTGGGGCTGAGCTAAAAAAGCTTTCCACTTTCTTACCCCCATAGGCTAATAATCTAATTAAAAAGAACACAAAATTGAGATCTCACTAAACAGATGCTTATCATGACTGCTGTCATGTCTCAGCAGCTCAGGAACTCCCCACCCCCACAAAAAAAGATCTATTTTCTTGTAAACTATTTTTGTGAAAAACTGAGAGGAAGAGTAAAAGAATGAAAGAGGGGTAAAAACACAGAAAGAACACTTTACCAATTTCCAGTAGCTAAATTGTTATAAATAAAAATTAATCTTTGAGCTTATTGCTAGATTTATAAGCATTTATTAGTAAAGAGAAAGAAAGGAAGAAAAAAAAGTTTTTAGCCTTTCTACAAGATCCAGTTCCCCACTGTAGCCAGCACTCCAAGCCACACCTCTGCTTATCAGAGATTAAGAGCTCAGATAAAATAAGGCTGCCAGAATAGTTAGACAGTCAGCTTATCCAGAGAGATGAGAGCAAAAGAGACCCACTCTACTTCCCATACTGGCTTTTCAAACCTAAGCACCTCCCAATCACTGATTTTCCCATAGGCCAATGGTTTTCAGATGTCATTCAAGATCATGCCAGCCCTGCATCAGGATGCTTACTGTGCTATCAGACACACTATTCTGATTTGTATGTCTTGCCACTGGAGTGCCCCAGAACAAAGCTGGGATGGAGGCCTATAGATATTTTTCTTCTCACATTATTATGCAAAACTTTCTGATTGGTGTGATAATCACCACCAATGCAGACTGACAATACATCTTTAACTAAGAGTCATACAGCCATACCTGAGATATTGAAAAGTTAAATTA
Organism: Gracilinanus agilis; assembly: GCF_016433145.1. NCBI lineage: Eukaryota > Metazoa > Chordata > Mammalia > Didelphimorphia > Didelphidae > Gracilinanus > Gracilinanus agilis. Next base: position 468,686,547 of record NC_058130.1, on the reverse strand, counting down.
TATGACCAAGATCAAACAATTAATATGTATCAGTCTCAAAATTTGAAGTTGACTCTTTCAACTCAAAAACTGACCCACTAGTCACTATATTGTTCTTCAAATTTCTAATGAGATAATGTACATGAACATCCTATATAAACATTTTATTACTAAAATAAAGGAAAAGGGATATATTTATTCAAAAATATTATAGCAGCTCTTTCTGTGGTGGCAAAGAATTAGAAAGTGATGGTATGTCCATCATAAATTGGAGAATTGCTAATATGTAATTACAATTTGAACCCTAGAACTGCAATTCCCAGCATCCCATGTTCCTTCTCAAGTTATGTGCTATCATAGAGAAGATATAAATTTTGGATAGCCCCTCCTCTCTCTCTGTCTCTTCTTGTGATGGAGGCTCTTTGAAGCAGGCTTTTTGGGAGAGATGAGAGAACTAGTCACATGGTCTTATTTTGGTTAGATAATTACATTTTTATATTTCTATTTCCTTTTTATTCCTTTAGTTCAAATGATTATTAATAAACTTTATAAAATGTAATACTTGGAGTAGTGGATATTAATTTAAATCCTACACTAAAAAATTATGCTTTATTACTGTGATGAAATTTTTTTGCATTGTAAAATGATGATCAGGATAATTTCAGAAAGAATAGTAAACAGCTCCATGAACCAATGCAGAGTGAAGTAAGCAGAACCAGAAGAAGATTGTAGAGTGCCAGCAATGCTGTATAATGATCAACTATTCAAGACTTATTGTCAGCAAAGCAATGATACAGTCAATTCTGAAGGACTTGTGACAAAGAATGCTATCTATCTCCAGAGAAAGAACTGTTGAAGTCTGAAGGAAGATCAAACTATTATTTTTTCAATTTAGTTATTTGTGTTGTTATTTGGGGGTTTTGGTTTCATATGAGTATTCTTTCACAAAAATGATCAAAATGGAAATACGTATTGCATGATTATATATGTACAACCCAGCTCAAATTACTTGACATCTTAGGGAAGGGGACAAAAGGGTGAGATAGAGACAATTTGGATCATAAAATCTCAGATGTTAAAAATTCTTTCTGCATGTAATTGGGAACATATTTTTTTTAAATCTTCTTTAGCCTGTAATGAAAGATTTCAAACTCTAATGCTAGCACCCATAAGTGGTACAACATATTTTATTTGGGAATGACCTGAGGAGATATGACTTTTATTTTTATTTTAGGAAACTTTTATTGAATATTGAGTCATAAAATATAAAACTTAACTAAACTTAAACAGAGAAGCATAATCCATATCTTAAAACTAAAAGAATATCTCATGTAATCAACTTAAAGCCCAGATTTACTTTTGGAGAGACATTTGTCTTTCCTTCTGCATACTTAACACATCTCTATATTGCTATGCTGGCACTGCTACAATTTAGGTAGTATATTTTTCAAATCGCTTGATATAGCGAAGTTGTAATTATTACACATGTAAAATGATAGAATTAGCAAAAATATACATATATTTTAAATTCCTTTCCAGAAAAAATGTTCTGACTCCATAATAATTAACTAAATATATGCACCTTTGTTTATGAGGAAGAAACTGTCAATTATACAAAGGACAACACAAAGGAAAGACATAATAACACTTCAATAGGTTTGTGGTCATCATTCCACGACAACCTGAAGTCCCCCTAAATTTTGTATTATTAGACCAACATGCCCTTGAAAATCAGATGTTTCTTTCCCCAAACCATTCTAGAACCCTTACAAGATTGATAGGACCTATTAGAAAAACTATATCCACTGCCAAAGAAGGAGCAAATATTGTCTGATTGCAGAATGAAATATACCATTCTTCACTATATTTACTCCATGAATTTTTCTCTAGTGTAATAATATATGTCCTTCTTTTCAACATAGTGAACATGGAAACATGTATTAGAAGAAAATGTATATACAATATAAATCAAAATGCGTGCCTTCTTGGGGAAAGAGAAGGAATAGAAGGGAGAGAACATGGATTGTAAGATGTTGTAAAACAATAAAAATTGGATAGACGTGTAATCTGGAAAAGTGAAAAAAAAAGAAATTGTATTCTTCTGGCATCCTTTGTGATTCCATGGACACCCACCACCACACTATTATAGGGAACTAGGCACTCTTTTAATAGTGACTATGGTAAATTTGACTTTGCAATGATTTTCTCATTTCCTACAATGAACATATAGTTTTATGGAAAAGTATTATTCTTTTTATGTTACAGATTATGAAACTGAAGATCAAAGAAGTGAAAGGACTTGCTCAAGTTGACATATTTAATTGTAGACAGGAAGAATTATCCATTAGAGAAGGCTCATTCAATTGATCAATATTAATTGATTGAATTTAATTGAGTCATAAAACAACTTGTATCATTCAAGCAATATAACAAGATAAAGTAGCTTTATGATATAGAGTACAATCTACATATTATGCTGTACTCTTAAAAGGAGCTGACTTGACATTAAGAATATTTCAAAGAATAGACTCACAAATCTGTATGCACCATGATATTTTATATGTTTATTATAATTTTTCTGTTTTACAATTGACCAAGAGAAATAAAACCATTTTACTTAGCCCAGCTGTTCAGAATATTTACAAACTCTAAAAGAGTAACAGATTTGTTCTCTAATAAAATCTCTTTTGGACAAAAATGTAAACATACACATATGTGGAAATATAGTAGATTTTTCATTAAATATTTTTGATTAGCTAAAATATGTGATAAAATAAATAGCCACAAAAATTAACAATGTAAATAAAATTATTCTCATCTGTTTAGTAGTATGTTGCTGAAATTAAGGGGAAAAACACATTTAACTGAAATGGCAAAACAACCAATAAGAGGTTAATATTATAGTAAAGATGTATATGTATGTATATCTGTATATATAGATATAAATTTATACATATATGTATATGAAAAGAAAATTAATCTTATAATTCTTTTAACATTAGAAACATAACAAAAGGTCATGACTTCTTTTAATAGTCCCATTTTGCAGAAGGCATGTAATATTTTTAAAATTATATTTTCAAGAGCAAGGTTCTATTTCATAAGGCCATAGTAAAGTGTGACATCTCTATTTAAAGGAGTGATCATATGAAGATAGAGAGAAAAGGACTATAACATCCCATAAAAGCAACAAGAGTTGCCTTTTGCCTCTCCTCTGCAAAAATTCGAGCTTGTATCCAGTCAAGAACATTTTTACAATATTTGGTCTCAAAGAAAATAATGCTGAAATATCACTTTCATAGACATCAAGGTCAAAATCAGAGTAGGTTATTTGGTGACATTAATTTTGGGAACAATGACTACTCCCAGTTGCAAAGGTTTCATTTATTATATATTTTATAATTTATTATATGATATGGCCAATATATGTCTAATATTCATTTGTATAATACTCCTATATATGGATAAAAATAAATTCTCATCAAATGTAGGGTATGAACAGATGCTAGGGAAATATAATGAAATATATTACAGAGAAGGGATTATAATTTAACTGGATATTGATAGAACTTATGCCAGGATCATATTTAAGGTTAAAATGTGCTCATTAAAATCCTAGTAATGGAAATTCTTATGAGCATATGCCAGATAAACTTCATATTATATCAAATTCTAGAGTAATTAATTCTAAATAGCAAGAATTAACATTCGTATGACAATGATATCAATATTTATATCAATATCTTTAATTGATCTTCATAATAAGTTGAAGAGATAAATACTACAGGTATTATTATGTCCATTTTTTGATGAGGAAAATAAAATTTAGACTGGGCAACTTCCCCTTGAGCACAAAATTTTGTTGCTTTTTTAGGGAGGGTAGGAACTCAAGTATCTCTTGACTGCAATGCCAGCATTCTTTCTATAAAGTCCACTTCTAAAGAGATCCACATGTCTATATCAACATGAAAAGATAATATTTTTCTCTGTAGCATATTCAGTCAATAATGTATGCCTTTAAAATCTTTAATGAAGAATAAATTACTAAATTAATAAAGTAGCTCATTCTATTTGGAATGAGGTGAGGTAATGGAGATGTAAAATTAAAATCAGCCATTTAAAAATTCCTACCAAATAACTTTAATTATGTCCTGCTGAACACAAATACCAAGTGAAGGCCTCCTTTCAAACAACAGTTTAAATATTCAAATATAACAATTAAATAACATCTAAGATATTTCTGGGTTTATTTTCATGCAAACAATCATCTGATAATATGGAATCTAATTCCTTCTCAATTCCCTAACGAGAGTTCTCTTTTCTATAGCTGTACTCATACTCTTGTCATTATCCCCTTTAAACTGTTTTTATCAGGAGCTAGGTAAACTGCTCGTAATATGACTAGTACAGGATGCTTCTCTATCTGAAAATAATATTTTATTAATGTAGTTAATTCCATATATTTTGCTTCATCTTCATGCAAATATTTTTTACTTTTAGTCCATTAGATCATTTATGCTACATTTTTCCTTTGTGTTGTCTAATAATCATTCTGTATTTCTGGATTTGATACCTGAGTTTCTCAAAATGATTTTAAATTTATTCCTACTAAATGTTACTTCAATAGCTTTATTGCAACATTTCATCCTATTGATATTCTTTGTATTATGAGTTATCCTTCTTAATTTTATGTTATCTGCAGGTTTTATGCAACCTATCCTTCCATCCCAATAATTCATTTTAAAAAAAGGATGGAATAAATGCATCCTAAGGTCCTAAATTATGAAACAAGAATTAATAGCTACACGAAGAAGTACAAAAATACTGAGGAAGATAACTCTCTAGTAAAAGAGAACCATATAGATAGAAAAAGAGGTACAAAATCTCACTGACAAAAATAATTTCTTAAAATTAGTATTGTCAAGTGTAAATTAGTGACTTTATGACACACACACACAGAAATAATAAAATAAAGACAAAGCAGAATAAAAAAGATAATGTGAACTATCTTAACAGAAAAAAAACTGACCTGGAAAATAGATCAAAGAGAGATCATTTAAGAATTATTGGACTACCAAAAATACAATTAAAATAGACCCTGAATATTATGTTTCAAGAAATTTTGAAGTAAAACTCTTGATATTCTAAAACCCAAAGTTGAAAGAGAAACAAAAACATCCTCTCATCACTAGGGGAGATATCAAAATGAAAACTCTCAGAAATCTTATGGCCAAATTTTAGACCTCTCAAATCAAAGACAAATTACTTCAAAGAGTCAGAAAGAAACCCTTCAAATGTTGTGAAACCATAGTCAGGAACACAAAAGATTTAGCAAATACTACACTAAAGAAGCATAGAGCCTAGTTTATATTATTCCTAGAAGGCAAAAGAACTGGGATTATTAGCAAGATTAAACTACACAGCAAAACTAAGTATAATCTTTCAATGAAAAAAAATGGCTCTGGGAGCATCAAGGTGACTCAGTGGATTGAGAACCAAATCTAGAGATGAGATGCCTTGGTTTCTCATCAGTCTTCAGACACTTCCTGTATGATACTGGGAAAGTCACTTAATCCCCATTGCCTTGCCGTTACTACTCTTTTGCCTTGGAATCAGAATCCAGTGTTGATTCTAAAATATAAGGTATCCATTTTTTAAAGGAAAAACAGTGATTTAATGAAATAGTTGACTCTTAAGAATTTCTTCTGAAAAGACCAGAATTGAATGGAGAATTTGACTTTCAAATAAAAGATTCAAGAGAAGTATAAAAAGGTAAACAAGGAAGATAAATTATGCGAGATTAAATTAGATTAAACTACTTACATTTTTCTATGGAAAATATATAACTTAAAACTTCAAATACATACACATATATATATATATTTATATAACATATCACTTCAAATAATTACCATTTTTAGGTGAGTTGGAAAGATTCAACATGGAAAAGCATTTTGGGATGAGTAGGTTATTTTCTGGTGTTATAAAACCAAAGGATAGGAAAGATATAGAAATGCCCTGGAAGGGTGGGCAAAGAGAGGAAGAATATAAACAATTATCTCATACATAAGAATGACACAAAGAAGCACTTTTATAGTGGAAGGAAGGTGATGAGGGAATAGGCAGTGCTTGAACTTCACATCTAAATTGGTTCAGAGGGAAATACACACACACACACACACACACACACACACACACACACACTTATTTGGGTATAGAAATATATCTTACTCCATATAGGAATAAGAGAAGAAAGTGTTGAGATATGGTAAAGGAAAGAAATAATAAAAGAGAGGACAAATTAAAAGAATCAATGATCAGATTCAAAATGGAGTTTGAATAGAGACAGAATGAAAACAGAGAAAAAGGATAAAGATAAGAAAATAGAATAGAGAGAAATTTTCAGTAATCAAAACAGTGAATATGAATGGAATGAACTCACCCATAAAACAGAAGCAAATAACAGATTCCAACAATATGTTGTTTACAAGAAACATGCCTGAAACAGAGATGTACCAAGATTATAAATAAGGAGCTGGAGCTCAATATATTATTATCTACCTGAAGTAAAATAAAGGAAGGATAGTAATCATGATTTCAGAGATCAAAAGCAAAAACTGACCTAATTAAAAGTATGAAAAATATGTAAACTACATCTTGCTAAAAGACAGAATAAACAATTAAGAAATATTAACACTAAATAAATATACTTACATTGAATGGTATAGCATCCAAATTCTTAAAGATTCTACTAGAAATTCTACTAGAAGAGAACCATGACTTTTTTCACTCAGAGCAAGATAAATTTAACTATATAATAAATAAGGAAGAAATTAAAGAAATTAATAGAATTTTAGAAAAGTTAGCTATAATAGACCTTTTGAGAAAACTATATAATATAATAGAAAGGAGAATGCATTTTGGTTGGCTATTATGTCATCTTTAAGAAAAAAAAAACATCATCCCACAAAAATGTCACAACCATATACAGAGAGATGGGAATTTATACTATTTACAAATTCAAATCCACTAAAAATTACATTCAATAAAGAACATTGGAATGTTACATTAAAATTAATTTGAAATTAAATAATCTGATCCAAATGAATGAATTTTTTTATTAAATGACTATACTTTCCCCTGCAAGGATATAGTCAGTTTTGCCAGGAAATTGATTCTTGGTTGTAGACGCAATTCCTTTGCTTTCCAGAATATCATATTGTAACTATGGGGCACCAGGGATGTTAAATATAACCTAAATGGTTTGTGGGTACACACTGGGTTGAAGGAGAGACAGGACCAACCAGAATAGGGAGACCAGGCTTCACTGATTTATCAGACACAAGAATGGCAGTTGGCCCTAACAGTCACCCAGCTCACCCTAGGCCAGGGTCTATGGAACCAGCAGGCAAGGTAAAAGTTTGTACAGTTTTAATTCAGAAATAATAATGAAAGATGGGAATGAGGGAATTCTACACTTGAAAACCTAAGGGCAAAACACAGGAGCAGGGAAGGTCTTAACTACTCTATCCTAATTGACCTAAGCCAGGCAGGGCCAAAAGGAGCAGTACTGGAGTCACAGGGAAGGCTCCTTCAAACCTGGCTTCAGCCAGGTTTGGTCAGCACAGCAAAAGGGCAATTGGGGTCTCACAGTAATCCAAGGATGGTCACTGGATGCCAAGAGACAACTCCACCAGGTGATCCATAGTACCCAGGTAGGGAGAGTAAGTTTGAAATGCTGTCTGCAGGTCTTGTCCACTTGCTGAAAGCCTTCACCACTCAGGATCCCAGGGAATCAGGATCCAGTTTTTACCTAACTCTGAGATCTCCCAGGGTTAGCAACTGTTATGTCCAACCACTAATGGAGTCTCTCTCAGAACACAAGCTCACTTCCTGCTCCTTCATTCTATCTTGGAATCCTCCAGCCTTTCCCGCTGGGTCCAACACTATTATTAAATTAATTACTAAATAAACCCTCACAACAATATTCCATGCATTCTGGTCCTTCAGTGTAGATGCAGACAGATCCTGTGTTACCCTAACTGGGGTTCCATGGTGTCTGAATGACTTCTTATCAGCTTGTAATATTTTTCCTTGGTCTGGTAGTTTTTGACTTTGGCTATAATATTCCTGGCTGTTGTCAGTTGGGAATTAAATATAGGGGGTGATCTGTGGATTCTTTCAATCTCCACTCTTCCCTCTTATTCAAGAATGTTAGGGCAGTTTTCTTGGATATCCTTTAGAATGATGTCCAGGCTTTTTCTTTTGTCATGATTTTCAGGTAGTCCAATAATTTTTAAATTGTCTGTCATGGATCTATTTTCCAGGTCTGTGGTTTTTTCAATGAGGTATTTCACGTTTTCCTCAATTTTTTCATTCTTTTGATTTTGTTTTATAGAATCTTGCTGCCTTGTGAAGTCATTTGCTTCTAGTTGTTGGATTCTAATTTTTAAAGACTGAATTTCATCCCTGGCTTTTTGTTCATTCTTCTTCTGTTCTGATTTTCTTTGTAGATCAACTTTTATCTTTGCCTCATTTTCAAGCTGGTCATTTCTGGCTTTCAAGACAGTATTTTCTCATTTTAGTTCATGTGCCTCTGTTTCCAGATGACTTATTTTGCTTTTTAGGTTCTTTTCTCAATTGTCTTCAGCTACCCTTAATTGTTTTTTGAATTGTGTTTTTAGTTCTTCCAAAATCTGTGTCCAATTCACTGGAGTTTCTGTGTTTTTTCTTGATGTTCCTTTGTCCTCCTCTGTTCCATTTGCTCTTTGTTCATTACTTGGGTAGAAGCTGTCAATTGTAATTTATTTTTTCTTTTTCTGTTATTTATTCAATTTTTTTCCTTATTTCCCCCCTGACATTGGCTATAATCTTGCTCCTCTATTCATTTTCTGGATCTGTGGGTTTGGGCTATTCTGTCCTGAAGGGACTTCTCTGCTCTGCTGATTGACTAGGTTAGGCTGATGGTATTAATGAGCCCTGCAATCAGATCTTCCACAGCTGGCAGTAGAAGATTAAGGTAGGGTGAAGGTGTAGAGGCTCAAAGGGAGCTGTGCTTCCTGCTCTATTACAAGGTATTCTGTAGTGATTGCAGCTTTCTTCCTGTGTACTTGGTCAGCAAGACTCTTACTCCAGTCAGTGGGGGAGGGCCAATGGAGATTGAATTTCCCTGGCTTCTGAAGGCTTCTTATTTGCCCTATTAATAAGATTAAGCCAGGATGGAGTTGATCTAAGGGAGCTGGATATACTTTGAGGCCAAAACCTTGAGAAAGAGGAGTGGGGGGCATGATAGAGCCTTTTGGCTACAACTAGGCTGACCTCTCTGTGCTTCTACTCCAGCTGCCTCTCTGACACCTGTGTTGAATACCCTGAGCCTAGCACAGCTGTGTCAGCAAAGAACTCCTTCCAATCTGGAGTCCTTGCCCACCCAGAGATCCCAGCAACTGCTGGAGGCTCAGCACAGTAGGTAGGGGAGGGGTCCTGGTACCTTCCTTCTTCCTTTTCCTTGAACCAGAGAGATCAAGAGTTCAGGCTTTTTGGGGGTACCTTTTTTATTTTAATTTTTTTTAAACCCTTGTACTTCGGTGTATTGTCTCATAGGTGGAAGAGTGGTAAGGGTGGGCAATGGGGGTCAAGTGACTTGCCCAGGGTCACAAATCTGGGAAGTGGCTGAGGCCAGGTTTGAACCTAAGACCTCCTGTCTCTAGGCCTGACTCTCACTCCACTGAGCTACCCAGCTGCCTCCTGGGGGTACCTTTTAAGTTGAATCCAGCAGGAGGGTCCCCAAGCTCTGTCCTATTGTTAGATTTGGTTTTCTGTTGCCTTGAAGCACTTTGTTTTTGAATGTTGTGGAAGGATTTTCAGAGGGGTCTGGACTTTTGCTGCATCTAAATTGTCATCTTGATTCTGCCTCTTGACAATTCTACTTTTAAAACAGTTATTTTCTTCAGTGAATTATTGTGCAAATTTTACCACTGGGCCAAGTCTATTTTTATTAAGGTGTCATTTTCTTCAGTATTTTTTGTTTTTCTTAACAAGCTGTTAATTCACATTTGTAAAGTTGAAAAGACCTTGTACCCCTTTAAACTACATTACCTAAACTCCCTTTCACAGTACCCGTACTGGGTCAACTAAACCTGCTTATGATGGACCATTCCAAATCCTATTAACTACACAAACAGCTATTAAAATTGGGGAAAGGGACTCATGGATTCATTGCAGTCATGTGAAATGAGTACCCTCTACTGATAATGAATAAGTCCCTGTACTAATTACAACTGCCTGTACCTATTATATTTGATTATTGATTATATTTGACTATTGTGATAAGAATGCTCTATTGCTAGAGTTTGCACTATTTTTTTGCACTTTATTTGATTGATCCTTGTACTTGAACAATACATATACTGCCTGAGAACAGAATATCTGTATTAGTGACCTATATTGACCTGATGTGCCTTTCAAAACATTTTGTGCCTTTTGTACTCTCTTGAATGTATTATTGCTTTATATGCCTCAGTTGCACTCACATCACTTTATCTACCTCATTTGCACTCACATTGTAAATCATGGCAAGTTAAAGAGGGAATTAATCTTATTTTTTGGAAATTAACCTTTATTCTTTACCTCTGTGTTTGTGTAAACTACACATTTTTTAACATTTTCGGTTTCTTTTGTTTTTTTCCTCCTACATGTGCAATACGGTATTTTTTTTTCTTTCTTTTCTCTAATTTTTTACATTTGAAGCATGCCACCAGCATTAAATAGACTTTTGACTGTTTGGGTTTTTGCAATAAAAATAAGCCAAGATGTCCATTTGCCTAGCATACAAATTTATACCCAAAAAGCTTTGGACTATAGAAACCTGCCACTAGTTATTTAATTATTTTGAGACTTTTGCTCTATGACTATGTCTAATCCAAGGAGAATTGGACCACAAAGGAACACAGAGTTTTGACCAGCAAAGTGTCAAATGAGCACATAAAAGGAAAGAGACCAAAATAATCCTACAGGGATTGATGACATCTACGCAAAGATTTGATCCTGTGTGAGACTGGAGGGTGAGACACTTAGCATATGTTAAGATGTACAACTTCCTTGTACCACACTCTCAAGTACTCAACATTGATTGTTCTGGCTCCATTATCTCTGAAAGTGAAGAAAAGGTTTGCACCAGGAAATGCTATTTCCCATTTGTCTTGAGATCTAGTCTTTTTTTTTTTTCTATTTCCTTCATGATGTGACAACTTACTGTAGTCCAGGGTGCTAAATTGGGTTAGTGAATGATTATTGTTGCAAAGTTTGTGGGACATGGATTGCTACAAGAACTTGCTGGGATTTGTGAATTTTTTCTTTTTCTTTTTCCTAGAATTTTTTCCCTTCACATTTTTTTAAATATCCTATATGTCCCTCAGAGTTATTTTTTTCCCTTTTATTTTTCTTTGTACTCTTTGATGTTTTGAAAATTGATTCATATACCTTATGCCTTGACCATGTATTCCTGTGTGATTCCCATGTGTATCCCTGTATTTTCCTCAGGGGGGAATGTAAAGTTATTCTCTTCATGGGGAACTATGTTATTGAAATGAATTTCGACTTGAAATTTGATGCTAATTTAGAACAGAAGACTACCTCCCAGAATCCAGAAGGCACCATGAAAATACCTGCAGAGACCACACACTGCACCAGAAGATCCAGAATGAACATCGAGACATGGAGAATTTGAACTTTAGGGGGGGGGGTTGAATGTATTTATTTTGAATGGACACTTTTATGCCAGAAAGGGGACTGCCCCCTAAATGGCTTTTTTGTCAGTGCACCAAACATTGGTTTTGTTCTTTCTACATTTTATTTCCCTTTTATCGCTCAATTATTGTAAACTTTAATTTGATTATGTTTTCATGATCCATTGGGGAGACTGGTCTCCCAAAGGATCAGAGGGGGAATGTAAAGTTGAAAAAACCTTGTACACCTTTAAACTACATTACCCAAACTCCCTTTCACCATACTCATAATTCCTTAAGCCTTTTCCTATTGGTTGTTGGTTTTCGCCAGCTGTATTGAAATAGGTTTTTGGCGTGGTCACAGGGGCTTTTGGACTGGAGGCAGCATGGTGAAGGGTGAGTTGTGACTCTTTCCCTGCATTTTAATAAATCCTTATAAATATCATACTTTGGATGCATTGAGTATTAATTTTAAAACTTACACTTTTCATTTATTTTTGTATCACTTTCATTTCTTTCCCAAAATTTTCATCTCCCACTCTTATCTCTTTCTTTAACTCTTCTAATAATTCTTGTTACGCTTGGGTCCTATTAGCATTTCTTTTGAGACTTTGTATGTTTTCACATTATTGTCTTCTTCTGAGTTTATATTTTGGTCTTCCCTGCCACTCTAGTTTTCATGGTCAAGTCCATTTTATTTGTTACTGTTTTCTGATTTTTTCTGTCTATGTCTTAACTTTAAATTTTATGTTAAAGTTTTTCTCTACTTACCTATGGGTGGGAAGACACCGATCTACATGTCAGGCATTTTTGTTTTACTGCTTTCAAAATTAATTCTGTGAATATTCAATTTAATGGTTCTTCTTAAGTAGTATAATCTGGTGAGAGATATTGTCACTCCTCTCCTGGTCTATATTCTTGTCTTTACCCAGGAATAGCTCTTGTTACTATGCAGATGCAAGTGCTAGCATTCTTTTTGGCCTTGGAACTAGAAATAGAGACTCTCCTCCCTTGTGACTGTGTTATGTTGGTTTTAACAGTGATATTTGTTGGAAACAGCAAATGCCAGTGGTCTATGGAGTAATCTGGTCTTGCTTGTCTTTTATTTATGGCGATGACACACACACAGGCTCTCAGCAGGCTTGAGTGAAAATGGAGGGGTACAATCTCTGGGAGTACTTCCTTACTTCTCCCCTCCAACCAAGCAGTTAGGAATCATTTACAAATGGAGGTTGCTCTATTGTCTTCAGATCTCAGTCAGGAAACTAAGTAAGGTTGGTCTCAAAAAGATATTAACTTTATCTAAACTATTTCCCCACAGGTTTGAGTAAGGAGAAAATGGTAAAAGCTTGATGTTATGAGGCTTTCAGGGACAAATGAAGGGTCAGGCTTTGGGCCTCACAGCTGGAGAAGCTCAGTTTAAGGTGAGTATATCCCTAAATAATAGCCAGGTACAGCTCCCAAAAGATGAAGGGTTTAGTGATATGTGGGGAAGGGAAGAAAGAGAGATTTGACAGGGATAAAATAATGTCAGGGGAGCCCTAAACTGTTAAGTCCAAGCAGCCCCTACCCCCAGAGGGGAAAGGTATCTTGGTTAGCTATTTAGCTCTCTAACCTAATAGATAATCTTCTCCTAAGGTCTAAATAACTGATTTGAGGTAATAGTGAGTTTGCTTGAAGGTCTATTTAGGCTAAAGCAAGTTTGGCAGCTCTCAAGAGCCCCAAGATCTGGGAACAACAAACAGTGACCTGCTCGCTTCAATCCCCAGGAATCAACTGCCCTTAACTGCCCTAAACTGGCCCCTTACCCAGAGTTCTCAGGGGGCGCCCTGGAATTCTCAACTGAGGCTTGACCCACTTTCTTGCAACTGGAATTCCACTCTGCAATTTCAATGACACAAACTGATCTTCTAGAAATACTCCTTTCAGTCCTAGAACTGTAACCCAGAACTGCATAGAGTTGCCAGTCACTACTACCTGCTCCCTTACTAGCAAAAAGTCCTTTGTTATCTGTCTGACAGCTCATATCTCTGGGCTGAGAGCTTCTGAAGTTGCTGCTGGTATCACTGTACTGGCTGTCTGCAAACTGGTGCTCCTGCCTTGCTCTGGACAGTATCCCATTCCGATGTCACAGAACTTTCCTGATGACCTTCTATTTTGTCTTAGCCTAGAAAATGTCTTAACTGAGCTTATTTTGGCTCTGTTGCCACAATATTTGATTTGAAGTGTTATATTAAAGGGTTTTTTTTGTTTGTTTTGTTTTTGTAGGGAATGTTGGAAGAAGTTAGCTGGGTTGTTACTTTTTTTTGGTCATTTTATCTCCACTCATCATGAAATAGTTTTCTTAAGAATGGCATACCTAAACAATGGGAGAAATATTCCTTGATCAAGTTTAGGCCACACCAAATTTACAAAAATTACAATTCTACCAAAATTTATTTACTTATTCTCTACCATACCAACCATAGTACCAAAGACTTCTAGAACTAGAAAAATTAATTTTAAAAAAAGCATCTGGAATAACAAGAGTTCAAGAGTAGCAAAAGAGTCAATTTAAAAAATGGAGCAGAAGTCAGTGCATTAATACCAGATTTCAAGCTATATTATGAAGCGGTAGTTATGAAAACAATTTGCTACTTGCTAAGATATAGTGTTGAATCAGAGGAATCAACTCAGTATAAAATACATAGTAGTAAATGAACCTGTCAAATAGTAATCTAGTCTTTGATAAATATCAAAATCCTTTTGGTTTAAGAACAAACCATTTCACAAAAATTACTGAGTAAATGAAAGCACCTTAAAGAAATTAGGCATATACCAACATCTCAAAACATACACCAAAACAAAATGGATAAATAGATGTAAAAAAAGGGAATCATAAGTAAATTAGATGAACTTAGAAAAATGGGATGTTTAAAATAGAGAAAAGTCATGTAAGAAGTTAAAACTAAGGGTTTGACTAAATATATAAGAATTCCAAGATAATACTGTGGTCACTAATTTAAAAATATTATAGCTCAAGTCAAATTGACTTTTAATGGTTTTATTTACAAAACAGTGAAAAGAGTGAAAGTAGAGAAATGTAAAAGAGGATAGAGAAAAAGTCTAACCTATCACCCTAAATGTTGCTCTGGTCCCTGGCTCAACCCAGGCAGAACTTTTTAACCCCTCATTTGGAGGACTTGGTAGTGAATTAAACAAGGATTCAGCCCACATTGCCTCCTCCAAGGAGGGGAGGAAGGGGAGGAAGGGGAGGCCTTTCCAGAACTAATCTCTCCAGAAGCCAGGAAAGGAGGGTCAGCTTCTCACTCACCCAAGCCAAAGCTCCAAAGGAGAAGATTCACATTAGTAAGTGGCTTGAGGACCTCCCCTACTTAGTGTTAAGTAGGGGGTATTTTCAGTTTTTGTTGATTAATTTAAAAATAGGCAAGGGAAGAGTTCATTCTATCTTCACAGGAGACAAAATAGAATAGATGTTTTCCAGAATATTATTACTTTTATTTGGAAAAAAATACACATATATTGCTACTTGACTAGACTACTGACAGAATGAAGAGTTTATAGATGAGAATTATATTGAAAATTGATTCAAGTCTCAATGCAATTGAAGTAGGCTCAATGAAGAGAATCCTGAACTAGGGATCAGTAAGATTTTAGTTTGAATTGGACCTTAGGTACTGTAGAGATATATTCATTAATTAATTAAAAGTTCATTAGGAAATAGGGCTAATTAGCAAAATTTATTGATAGATACATTAGAGAGATGAGTGAGTTGGGGTTTCTTTAAATCTGAATGGAATCTCAGAGATGATTGATGGGAGAGAATTTTCCAAAGGAGTTTTGGGAAAAACAGTTGGACCAACAGGTCTCTTTTAGACTGACCTGGTTCAAGGAAAGTTGTCCAAAGAGTGACTCTGTGAGTTAAGAGAATCTTGGTGAATTCACATGCTGAAAGAGCCATCTTATCAGGCCAGAGAAGATGGTTGGGTGCAGTACCTGTGCTTTCCCCAAAAGGTGGCAGCAAAGTCTGTTCTATTTGAGTAGACAAGGCAGTGGAATTTCTGACCAGCTAGAAATAAATTCTGAGCTGCAGGAAAGATAATCCTGATGTATTCCTCTCTCTTTATAAGTTCATAATTTAGATTAGGATACATAGTTAAGAATTTTGGATTTTAGATAAATAGGAAGAGAGGATAGCCTCAACTCTGTTCAAGGGAGAAGCAGGTCCTTGCAGGCCAGATTGGTTTTGGTGGTTATAGTTAGGATTTATTAGAATAGGGATCTTACAAAAACATAAGAAATACTTTTCTGTTTTTTCCTTTTACTTTCCCTTTCTTAAAATTTTATATCTACAAGAGAGTTTTCTATAACTGGCCTGAACCAGAATTCTTTTAGTCTGCTCTGAGAAGCCATCTTTCACAACAGTCAAAATCAACAGCCTGTCCATTTAAGACACAGGTATTGGTAATACCCATATCAATACCAATAATCAATAAGGGTCAAATACCTTACAACAGTAATATCTGTGCAAGTTGACTGTGTTACTCTGTGCAAGTCACTTAACCTTGATTTGTCTTGATTTTCTCATCTGTAAAATTAAGACAATAATAACACCTACTTCCTGGGAAAATCATGAAAATAAAAATGGATTTTTCTTCAGATATTTGCAAATTTCATAATGCTGAATAAGATTTAATTATTAATGATAATACTATTAATTAATTATTAGCAATAATAACAATTTGAAAGTAGTGTGTGTTGCAAAGGGAAATAGTAAGCTACCTATCATTTCAGATCTTCAGTCAAAATCTAGAAAATCAAAGGATAGTGTTGTAGAAGTGATCTTTTGTTATGTATAGATAGTCCTAAATGTCTGCTGAGGTCACTTTTATATTTAAAGTTTGTTATTACATTTATTAATTAATTTTCTTTAGTATGGATTATCCATTTACAAATGCACATACCAATATAAGTCTATATCAATGCACATTATACACAAAAAAATTCATGAGAAAACTTTGCCAAATACTTCATTGAAATTGTGATATACTATGACTTTGTCATTCCAGTGATAAAGTTTTGCAATTTTGATAACAAAAGGAAGACAATTAAGTGGGCAGTGTTTATTCTTATCTGGCATTTTGGCATTTAGTGATCTATTTTTAAAGTGTTCATATAAGGTACATTTACTAAACTTTTCTTACTTCACAAGCTATGAATCAACTTATACCTTAAAGTAATCATTTCCCCATCTTTTAAAAAATGGACACTATTTCCCCATTTTGAGTTGTGAAGCCTTTTTTTTTTTGTTTCACCACAGTTTTTCAGAGATGATGGAAAGCATTTCATCAATTCCATTCACCTTTACATTCTGAATTCTGCCAGCTAGGTGCTATTGCTGATTGTTAGCACATTCTCTCACAATAGCCTATACTGACACCACTTGGACTTTAATAAAGCACTTGATCATTTTCTTTCTATTCCTATTTTTCCAGCGAATAACTTCCTTCATAGAAAAAAGAAGGCATATCTACACACTTACTGACTTTGATTGGAAGATAAGTGCAGAATAGTTTATTAGTCTTATTCCTACTCTGTGTTTTATGAATGGGAATGGAACCAAATGTTTCCAAGATAAATATTTATTGAGACTGCTAAAAACCAAATACTCATATAAAGGGGAATGAAGTAGCAAGCATGAAAAATAATCAGAAAATAAAAGCTAAGGAAATGTACTTTCATGTATTCAATAGTCTTTGATAACATTAAGGTAGATTACCATCTAGAACTTGAGTCAAGTATTTGATACATTAACACCTATATTGTGATTAAAAAAAATCTCATGCAAAGGGAAAGAATACACTATAAAAAACTTGCATGAAATTGCCATCTTACTGTACAGAAATACAAAAATATATTTTTAAAAATAATTTCACATAATAATATTTCGAATGCAAAACATAACTAGGACTTAGAAAATCTAAGGAATGTCTAAGCTTAGCAATGTCAGGCAAAAAGTGAGCTTAAATATGTATATTTAATTGTATTGGTAACTGATTATGATAAAAAATATTTAATCTAATTTCACTTGTTTAATGTGTATTTAGCTGAGAACGAAATTAAAAACACTACATCACCAACATAAGATACTAATGGAAAGCATTCTTCTGATTATTATCTGTTCCTAACCAGTGTTCAAAGCATAAGGAAGTAGGGGAGTTTAAGTTTGAATAGATATTACAATGAATGAAATTCAAATGTCTGTGGTTCTAAAGGGGCTCAGGATGATTTCTGTAAGTCTGGATTCATGAATTCATGAACTCATTAATTTATATTAATTCATTAATTAATACATAAATTACTAAAAACTAAATTTTAGACATTCTGTCTTCATTTTGAGCTCTAATATCACTTGCTCAAAGAATATATAGGTATGAATATTTATCCATGTATATGATTTAATTAATTTCTAAGTCCATTTATTATTGTTTTACAGTAAGATATTTTAAATGCATTTCTTTAAAGGCATTGACTAAAAGCCTTATCCTTGAATTTAAAAACAATTTGTGGAATAATGAGTGCCTATCTACTTAGTATATCAGTTTCCTGGTGGGAGTTTTTTTCTTTTTTTAATCTTTGCATACCCAGAGCTTAGTATAGTGCTTGACATATAATATGTTCTTTTTAAATGCTGGCTGATTTCTTGATTAAACTATTATAAAGCAAACCACAAAAAATGTAAAATACAGTAAAATGTCAATAAACCCAGATGTTCAGAATAACTATGATTAATTTACAGAAAATGAGGCTCTAACTTGGAGTGTTGAACTATTGGGATTGAGTAGTTTGGGAGAAAGAGAATTCCTTATTTCTATGTTTACATATCTAGCATGTGGTACATGGTACTACATACTGTCCCTGAGGCTACCTCTCCATCTTATCATTTTGATTTTCTAAACTAGTACACAAAAAAGCACAAATACCCAAATTATGTGGACAGAAAGGAGGAGAGTCCCTTAACATAGTGCTATCATCCTTACATCTTGCTTTCTGGTACTATGACAGCCAAAGGATCCTATCACTTCCCTGAGGGCCCACCCTTCCCCTAATTCCCAAATGGCATATGGATGGCCCAATGTCTAAGCACAACTCCTAAGTAGGTACTATGATTTTCTCAGCTGTAAGAATTCTTAATTATGCATCAGGGACTATGATATTCTCCGTCCTTGGATTTTTCTGGTTAATCAGAAATTTTTCTTGTTTCCACTCTTATTTTTATGAAACTTTCTGGAAGGCATTTTTGCCTTCCCTACAACAGAATAAGCAAAATGAAATCATTTTCTCTGTTGGTCAAGTTTTATTCATTCCACACACATTTATTTAGCACCTTCAGTGTGCATAGCACTGTAGTAGTCATTGGAAAAGGTACCAATTTTAGCTGTTCTGACCTCATGGAAATTATAGTATAATCAAGGGAAAAGACACAAGGATGATTAGAATAAATTAGCAAGTGATGCCACTTGGTCCATGATCATGAACCTATGGCATGTGGGCCAAAGATGGCATGCAGAGACCTCTCTGTGGGCACATGTGCCACTCCTGACAGAGCTAGTTACTAGAAAGTCAGAGAGACTCCAGTGGAGCTGCTCCCTTCCCCCTCTACACCATTCTTCCCCATCCCTCTGCTCTTACTTCCTCCCCTGAGCTGAGTGCTCAGGCCTCTCTCCTCTCTTTCTCCCTCCCCTGTCTGGGACTAGGGGATGCAGGGGAGCAGAAGTGGGGGTCTCTTCTCCCACCACCAGCCCAGCTCCACCCACTAAAAGATCCCCACTTTCATTCCTTCCTTCCCTGCCAGCTGCCTGTCTTGGGGTTACCCTGCCCCACAAAACCAATTGCACTCCCTCCAACCCTTGCTTACACCATGATCTGTGTTGCAGCCCAATAGGCAGCCACACTCCCAGTACAGCAGTCTTGTCAGGGGTGTCCCATTGTTATGCAAATGTAAGTAGCCTAAAATCACTTAGGTTGTATCTCTGAGAAAGAACAGACTTGAAAAGGATATGCACCACACATTGTAATGAGAAACTTCCACTCCTGCATGACTCTACTCATCTTCTCTGGCCAAGAGAAGCCGAGGCCTGGCAGCAGCCCCCTTGCTTTGCTCCCTGCACAGCTAGTTACAGCTGGTGTTCCCATGGCAGCAGGAGGTGGTTCCTCCCTGGGCATGAGCTGGGTGGGAGCCCAACCCCTGCCCCCAAATATGGGAGGGTCACTCTGGTCTGTGGAGGGTGAGGCACTCTGCACAGTCTGGGGTGGGGCATGGCACAAAGTGCAGAGGAGGGGTGGGGCATGGCATGTCTCTAAGAGGTTTTAAAAGGTTTGTCATCACTGCTTTAGGTCATTATTTTGAAAAATGAATTATCATTCTTCAGTGAAAAAGTTCATCATATTTCAATATGTGTACTTACATTAGGATATACTTTGAATTTTAACAGAAAACAAAAAAAAAGCAATTGAATCTTTGATCACAGGATAATTTTTTGTGACTTGTTTCTCAAAATAAGTAGAATGTTCTACTTTTAACTTCTCCAATTGAGATCATTCTTTATAATTTGGACTGGGGTGAAGGGAAGAAAGATTAAGTTCCTGCTGTGTGAAGGGCCCTACACTAAAATACCTTAAAAAAACTAGATTGTCAATTTTATGTTCCATAGATTATTAGAACAATTAATGTGGATTTTTTTGTATTTTAGATGAGCACAAATTAATATAAAATACATAAGGTATCCCTGTGAAAAGCACTACATAAATTTGTGTACTAACTTGCAGTGACCATAAGACAATGTATCCTTGTTAACAGAATTTGTGTTATTGTGGCAAAATCAATTGAAAGCAACAGTTTTACTTCTTATGTTTATTACAGAATACTCAGTATCATTAAGATTAGTGTCTTCCTTTTTTTTCAGAATTCTCTCATATGTTTGTAGTGAGACGTCTATCATTGTCTTCTTGCTGATCTATTAATTCAACCATTCATCCGTCTCTATTCATAGACATAAAATATGTGAAATGGTTGCTAAAATCTTTCAGTTTAAAGAGAAAGATTAACAATGCCAGATTGTCATTTATCAATGTCAGAAGAATTAGTTTAAAGGACTATGAAACTCTCCAAAGTTGCCTTTGACTGACACAAAATGAAGATTAAAGGTTATACAATAAACATTCTAAACAATAAAATTGAATCCATTTTCTCCACCCAACTCAATCTAGATTTTCTCAAATCAAAAACTAAAAGTTTCAGAAAATAAAACCCCCTGCTTATTCATCACTTCACTGACTTTAATTCTTCCCTAATTATTATTTTTTTATACAACAAGCATTTCAGTTTTCCCCACTATGCAAGGCAACATAACTCAACTTATAAATCACTTTTCCACTCAAAATTTCCCCTAGGGAAACACTTATAGCTAACTTTGGAAGGTTTTCCAAGATCAAGGTAGCTATGTGTTAGGGGCAAAAAATAACAATTTTCTTTATTGTATAAGTTTCTTACCCTTGTCCTTTTCAGCTCTCTATCCTCATTTGAAATGATTTTCAAAGAGTTCTTACATCTATTTAACCTCTAGTTTTTCAGTGTCACCATGAACACATCTGGTTGCCAGACCTCAAAATAGCTGCCTTCAGAAGAATGACATATATTTGTTCAGTATAACAAAAACAAATTATGAATAAGAACTACAAAATGGAAATCTGTTGTGACTTGTTTATAAGAACCATTAGGATTTATTTAAGTTTTAAGTAAAAAAGAATAGTGTCAAGGGTCAGGAAGAAGGAAATATCATATAGAAAATGAGCAAGGGAACTCAGAAAAAAGAAGAGAATTATGCAGTCTGAAAAACTGGTAATAAGAAATTCAATCTTCATAATCATCTTGAGAAAATTGTGTCTATTCCCTCAAAATTATTATTTCTAGAAAGGAAGAAAAAATCTAAACCCATCATCTTGTCTTTAAAAACCCTCTTCTTTTACTGTCTTTTTTTCTTTCTAGAATGCTACCTGGTCTAAAAGAATGGAAATCTAAACATCCTTTGCATTTTTCTAACAAGAATTTAAGAAGTTAACCCACTGAAGAAATTAATAATCTGAATTACTGTAATTAATAATCAATATCTCCATTATTGTCATTCACTTAGAACCTAGCTCTTCCTGTTCATTCCTACAGCTATGACCTTAGGTCCTTCACTCCTCATTTAATCTAGATTATAGTTGTCTTTCTGTTTTTTTCTTCTTCAATTTCTTCATTCTCCAATCCAATCTATTCTCTAATTGTCCTAAATCACAGTGCTATTAATTTTATTCAACTGATAAATAACTTAGAGGGAACATAAAATTTGGAACAGAAATGGACAACAGAGCTCATATAGTCCAATTTTCCCCAAACTTTTATCAATCATTTTTATCAATAAAATAATGTCAGAATACCCCATATACATGAACTTATTTTAATTATGTATATTTACTTCAGTGTATATTCAATTAAGTTAATTACTTAGTATCAATGTAAAACTTTCATGAAGCAAAAATTAGAAAGAGCTAGCAAATAATGAAATGTTTCAAAAATATTTTATTAAATGGTAAAATAATTCTTTATCTCAAGGGATACTCAATTATATTTTAGTAAGTGATATGTGATTCTATGTACTTTATTATTTTTAGAAATTTTGATGTTACATTTTATAATACTACAATAATTCAAGTGTTCTATTCTGATTTTAAAATTTTTAATGTCTGTAATAGACAGAAATGATACCTTAGAATTTGAAGAAATGTATTATTTACTTTGTTTGATATATAATATACATATATATATACATATATATACATATATGTTGTTATATGATGATTGCTATTTTAAGTACCATCCAAAAATTTTATTAAAGTTTTGGGTGAAATTTAGATAGTAAATTTCCATTTAGTTTTGAAAACTAATTTGTAGGTATTTCATTTTCTTTCTATTTTGACAAATGGTTTAAAAACCCATTGAAATACATGGTCTGGAATATTTTTTAATGAATGAAAAAATTCTGTCATTTTGTGTGCATTAGTGTGAAATGCTACCAAAGATAAAAAAAAATATGAGAATTCGGGAAGGCAATCATATTTGGCAATGAAAAAAATCATTGAAGTAACTTTAAAGAGAGCAGTTTCAGATGAGTCACGACTAATAAGGATATTGGGAACTTTAAAGACTATTTGAATTAGTAGATTTCAGAAAAGGGGACAGTTGGAGTATAAAAGATAGTGTAATAAGATCTGCAATGACGATAATAAACTCTATATTTCTGTGCCACTCATTCATTCCCATTGGAAGAAAAAAGAAGGAGGATGGGAGGGAGGGAAAATGGTGATTTTTTTCCAAACCAAAGAAATCTTTCACAGACGAATGGACAAATGTAACAGCCACTAATCTGGGAATTATGGTGTACAGGTCCTGGGGAGCTACTTATGCAGCTGTTTCAGGTACCTAATGAAAAATTAGGTTATAAACTTCCCTGAGGAGCAAATTACAAATGTATCTATGGGGCACAAAAGGTTTTAAGGGGCTGAGTGACTAGAATCAGAGTAAAAGTTAAGGCAGTATTATAGTTGCATGGAAACTATTGTAACCATTATCCCAAGTACTACCTCCTGTGGAGATAGAATCTGACAATTCCTTCTCAAGGTGCTGTAGCCCATCATCTTCAGTTGTCATCAGTTTTAAACTACTTGAAAAACAAGTTATTTATATCTAGTTTCTAGAAATTTCAGAAGGTTAACATCAGAAATATATGTGATTATTATTGAAATGGCATTAAGGAAAATATCTTAACCCTACTTGGCTTCTGTACCCTGACATTCATTAGTTTTTTCCATCTGAAAATAGTTAGCAAAGTGCATGTCATGGAGTAAGTGTTTAATAAAAAATTGCTAATTAATTTTTATTGTTTTTTATGCTGTGACCTCTTATATTTAATTTCAGATTCATTTAAATATAAATTTAGATTTAAATACTTGGAGAAATATGAATTATTTATGACTGGGAACAACATATATAATACAAATGACAATTCTACCTAAACCAATCCAAATTTCCAATTCAGTCTCAGTTAAATTGGCTAAGTAGTATTTTATCAAGCTAGAAAAAATAATTTCAAAATTTATTTGCAAGAAGAAAGTGTCAAGAATACTAAAAGAATTAATTTTTTAAAAGAAAAGTAAAGAGATCTAACCACACCAGAACTTAAACTGTATTATAAAACAACCATCATCAAAACCATCTTCGACTGACTAAGACATTGAAAAGTGGATGACTGGAACAAAGTAGACATATATAACACATTGAAGTTAATGTCTATAGTAACATTATGTTTGACAAGTGTAAAAATTTAAACTTTGTGGATAAGAATTCAGCATTCTATAAAAATTTGTGGAAAACTAGAAAGCAATCTTGCTGGAAGTCGGAACTGACCAATATCTTACACAACTTACTAAGATAAGGTCAAAATGGATATCTGCCTTACACATAAAGGGTGTTAAGGGAGAAACCAGGGAAAGGTGCCTTAAACAGTAAACATGGGTCTAGGTGGGTGTGTGGGAGACAGGAATGACAGGAAGGGGCCCAACAAGTAGGGAGACTGGATTATAACGGCTGTTTGGATGTCTATAACAGAAATGGCTGTTGGCCTCCAACTGCCACCCAGCATCAACAAGACAGAGCCTATGGAAGCTGATAAGTAAAGGCAAGAGTTTAATAACACACTTTAATCAGGGACAAACTAAGGTAACGGATGGGAAAAGGGTTTTTCTACATTAACAGTCTATGGGCAAACCACAGGGTCAAGGGAAAGGGACTTAACTACACTCTTCTAAGGTCTAAGCAAGACAGGACCCAAAGAAAGCAGTACTGGAGTCACAAGAGGAAAGTTCCTCCCAACCTGGTTCCAGCCAGGTTTGGTCAGCTTAGCTAAGGACCTGAGGATGGCTTTACTTGGGATCTAATGGCTAATCCAGGGATGGTTTCAGGATGCCAGGAGTCATCTCCACCAGAACAGGTGATCCAAGGTATCCAGGTAGGGAGAGAAAGTTTGCAATGCTGTCCATCAGATCACAAACCACTCCCTACTTGGTGCTGCTCTGCAGGTCTGATGTCCTCTGCTATAAGCCTTCACCACTCTCCAGGATTCCAGAGAATCTGGATACAACTCCCCTCGCTCTGAGATCTCCCAGGGTCAGCAACAGTTTTTGTCCCAACCCCCATGGAGTCTCTCTCAGGCACAAGCCACTTCCTGCTTCCCCATTCCATGTGGAATTCTCCAGCCCTTCCTACTACGTCCACATTAACTATATATAAACTAATACCTAAATAATCCTCACAACAAGGGAGATAGAAAAAATATTAGAAGAACTTGGAATATATTACTTACCAGATTTATGGAGTGGAGAAGATTCTTGAATAAACAAGAGATGTAGAAAATTGTAAGGTACAGAATAGATAATTTTGACTATATAAATTAAAAAGGTTTTGTACAAATAAAACCAATGTTGCCAAGATTAGAAAAAAATAATCAGAAAATTGAGAAAAGTCTTAATAGTTGCTTGGGTAAAGATCTCATATTTCAAATATTTGGATAACATTATCTGACATATAATGCTGTGAGTCACTTTCTAATTTATAAGTGGTCAAAGAATTTGAACATGCAGCTTTTGGAGAGAGAAGTTTAAGTTACATATAATATGGAAAAATGCCCTGTCATCATTGATTAGAGAAATGTAAAATAATACAAGTCTGGATATTATCTCATATATATCAGATTGACAAAAAGAATAGAAGAGGAATTAACAAATTTTAGGGAAAACAAGGACACTAATATACTGTCAATAAAACTGTGAAGTGATCTAATCATTTTGGAAAGCATTCTGAAATTTTGCCAAACAAATCTTAAAATTATGTAATTTAACCAAATAATACCACTAATAAATCTATTTCTCTAGGTGACCATTTAAAAAAGAAAAAGTACCTATATGTTCAAAATATTTATATAATATTTCTTTGTTGTAGCAAAGAATTGGATGTTGACTGGATGCCCACTGATTTATAAATGGCTTAACCAGTTGGTAAAGAAAACCCTCCATTTCATTTTCCCAAGTTCTTTTGTTTCTGCAGCAGTTGCATTTACTATGAACAGAGAACACATTAGGTAGGAACCCTGAAGGTCCAGAATGGTGATGGACAGTAGAGAAGTAGAGAGAGTTGACATGAAGATACTTTGAACTTCAGCATAAAGGTAACAAATTCTATTCTGGAAAAAGCCTTCTGCTTGGAAATTAGATCATAATAGAGTAAGTTAGGTGAGATAGAAAAAGAACTAATTTATCCATTATTTCTGGTAGAACTCTTAGTTTTCAATGCATGGAAAGATCAGACCTAAATTCTAACCCTGGAGTTAACATTCAGTCTTGAATTTCACTGTTTTCAGTAATAGGTAGAGAATATTTCTACATGGACACTGTAACCTTTGTGTAAATACCAATCTTAATGCTTCCATCTGAAATCAGATTTGAAGCAGGGTAAGTCAAAGCTGATTAGTAATTAAGTGGGAGATCACCTGTGGATACCATGTGGTATAGGCTTGAGAGGAAGTGAGGCAAAGTGGATAGAGCACTGAACTTGGCTTCAGAAAGACCTGGGTCCAATTTACATCCAAGAAGATTCATCTGTTAACTGTAATCTCTCTCATTCACATGTTTCTTATATGTAAAATGAAAGAGTGGAACTCTTGAGTCTTTGATACCTCAGAAAGATTCTCAGCTCCTTACCTTGACCCAGGGCACCTAGAATCTCATAGAGAGACAGAGAAAGAGAGACTGAGAAAGAGGCACCTTGGTCATTACTTTCAGGTCCGCATTAAGAAAATTAAGAGTCAGGAGAATGGGGACATAAGTAGGAATTTGGGGTGTTTCTCTTTTTTTGTCTTTTTAAATATATATATATATATATAAATTATCCTATGCAAGTTTCTATTTTATACTTTTATTTATATTTAGTTATTCATCTTTTGCTCTATTTGGTACACATCCTGTTATTTTTGAGGTGTGAGTGGCAGAAGTTGAGTTTGGCTAGAACTTTACACTCCATCATCTTGGACCAGACCCACAATTCTTTTTTTTCTTCAGATAAACTTACTTCCCCAGATAGAAATTTTCATAACTCTATCCTCTCTTAAAGTGTTTAATTCCTCTGGCTAGTTTTACTGTGATTTCTTCCATTTTAATATACTTTTTTTTCCACTGTAGGTATCACCAAGAATATTTATCCCTAAATCTTGATTTGTTATTTTTCTATTTGTTTTAATAAAATCCTTTGCATTTATTAATTTTTATTCCATAGGCATCTGTGGACAATTTATTTCCAAAGTATCTCTTTATGAGAGAACTAGGTTCATTAAAAGGCTAAACATTATTTTTCTTCCTTCTACTGTTTATTCCAGAGCAGTTAAAGTTGTTTTTTCTCAGAACACTATATAGGTTTCAGCAAGTAGTTTGTAAAGCATGCATTGTATATTGCACCTTGTTTGGCCTAGCTCTTTGTTAGTTGGAATTTTTTAAAAGGCCTTTTACAATTTTCCAAATGTAATGGTCAGTTCTATGAAGTTCTATATATTTTTTTTAATTTTAAACTGTTAACTTCTGTGTATTGACTTATAGGTGGAAGATTGGTAAGGGTAGGCAATGGGGGTCAAGTGACTTGCCCAGGGTCACACAGCTGGGAAGTGTCTGAGGCCGGATTTGAACCTAGGACCTCCAGTCTCTAGGCCTGGCTCTCAATCCACTGAGTTACCCAGCTGCCCAGAAGTTCTATATTTTTAAAAATACATATATCTTTATTTATTTGTTTGTTTGTTGGTTGGTTTGTTTTGTATAATAGTGTCCTACCATTCTCAGAGACTTTGGTATTAACTCTTCTCTTATAACTTCTTTACTACAGCTTTTCAGAGGCAGTCCTTGAACATTTTTTATGCTCTTTAGGGGAAGAGTCTTCAGGCTTTGAGCACTGACAGATGAAGGTTGAAAATCTTCGTATTTGTTGTCATCTTTTGTCTCTTTAACAATGAGACACAAAAATATCAAAATGAAGATGGTTTCAATTAGTCTTAACTAACCTTATGTCTCTAGTGTAAATGAAAAGTAGATATGATTTGTTTAAATCCTCTTTTGTTTTCCATTGGGCTATAGAAAGGTTTTCAGTCAATGGGAGCTAATAACAATTTGGATAGGATTCAAATATGTAAAATTTATTAAAATATTGGATGACATATATTAATGTTATCTATTTTATTAAAATAAAATTTAAATCTCATACATTTATATTGCATCCTTTGTGATATTTCCCTATTTTTGGCATTTTTACTCCAAAGTCAAATTGAAAATCCATCTATCCATAGTCCTCTTTTCCATCTTCCTCCTTTTCCAACATTTTTTTGGTATCATAGTTTTTCAATTTGAAATATTTTCTATTTCTTCCAGATGTTGTAGGTTGTAAAACTCTCCTGTGAGATTCATGTAAAAAGAAACTGGTATTTTAAAGTATTAGGAGCTTATAGTATCTATATTTTTCTTTTACTCCTTAAAAAGTACATCATATAAGCTTGTGAACATATAAGAAAAAAATAGAGGTAGTCAGTGGATTGAGAGCCAGACCTAGAGACGGGAGGTCCTAGGTTCAAATCCGGCCTCAGACACTTCCCAGCTGTGTGACCCTGGGCAAGTCACTTGACCCCCATTGCCCACCCTTACCATTCTTCCACCTAGGAGCCAATATAAAGAAGTTAAGGGTTAAAAAATTTAAAAAAATAGGGATCATAAAAAGTCAATAAGTCTCAACAAATAGCAATATTCATGCTTCTATCTGACACACTATACTGTTAGATCAGCAGAATAAAAACAAAACAAAACAAAAGAATATCAGTGTTAAAGTAGATCTTACCAAAGTATATGACCATGTCTTATATTCTATTCTTCTATCGAAGATAGACAGGTACAGGCTAGATGACAAAGCAGTAAATGAATTTGGAAAGAATTAAATAATTAGACCCAAAGTGTAGTCTTTACTCATTGAACATGAACTTAGAACATTTTTAGAACAGTGGGGGTAGGGGGAAGATCTGTGCTTGACTCTGAGCTGTTTATCATTTTCAATAATTACTAGAATAGAGAAATAGAAAGTATGTTTCATCAGATTTATAAATCATGAAGACCTTAGATATATAGCTAATATCAGATGACAGAATTAGTATCCAAAAAGATCCTGACAGGCTAGAAAATTGGATAAAATCTAATTACAATAACATTAATAAAAATGTAAAATATTATATTCAAGTTCAAAAATTAACTTCACAAATATAGCATATGGCAGTCATAGCTAAAGAGCAGAGTATTTGAAAAAGAATGGGGGTATAATGGGTTATTATTCTGATATTAACATGGCAGTCAAGAAAAGTAATGCAATATTAGCCTGTTTAAATTTGGAATACTATTAGGGGATTGATAGATGATAGTCTCAATATACTTTGCCTTAGTTTGACCAGATTTATATTTTTTAATTCAGTTCTGGTCATAATATTTTATGAATAACACTGGTAAGCTTGAGAATGTCTTAAGGAAGGTGTCCAGGAAAGTTAAGGGTCTTGAGATTAGCATTCTTAAACCTATACTTGCTGTTAAACTACTGGATTCTTCTTTCTTTCATTGATTTGCTGTCATTAATTCATATCTTACCTCTTTCTTTTTTCTTTTTCTTTAAGTAGTAAAAAAATACAATTTCATTATTTTTCTTTTCTCTATTGAAATCATTTTAATTCCCTTGTTTATTTCCATTATACCCCATCAATACTACTTTTCATGGCATAGTGTAAAAATAACTGCTTCCACAAAATTTCTTTATGTTTATTGAATTTCAGTTTTGCCTTCAATTGACAGTTTATCATTACAATAATGCTATTTATAATTTTGGCTTTTGTTTTTTTTTATTATTTCTTTCATTAGTTTTTTTTGGTAAATGAGAATATAACCTTCGCCCAAAATATTATAATTCTTTATATCATTGAATTCTTTGAACTCTGATTTCACATATGCCTATATGACATAGCACATATGTTCAAACATACATACACAGAAGGGCACACTTGTTAAGTATATATTAATTTATATACTAGATATATGTATGCATACTTACATAATATAAACATATATATATATATAATTAGGTGTATATTATATATGCCTATAAACTTGTATATATACATACACACATACATGCAGACATATTAGGATATACTAATAATGTGATACCTTTAAATGAGAATTAAGTTGCCTTCCCCATGATTGACTTTTTTCCTCTTTTATTTAAAAGAATTAAGAGGACATTATTAATGTGTGTACTGTCTAGAGCAGTGATGGGCAAACTATGGCCCATAGGCCACATGCAGCCCCCAAGAAATGTTCTATCTGGCCAACATTATTCCTAACCTAATGAATAAAATGAGTAGGGTACAATGCAATGAAACTTCGAAAGAGTTGCCTTAGAAACAGACTGACAGATGAGCATTTCCTATTTTATTTTTTGGCCCCCTCTCTAAAAAGTTTGCCCATCACTGGTCTAGAATAATAGATTGTTATTCATACATATTTATATTACTCATTCAATAGAAGTTTCTTTTCAAGCCATTTTAGCCAAGACAACAAAAATTAGAGTGAAATAGTAAATGTTACTTAACTTCTCTATGATTCTTGTTCTTTTGTGTCATTCTATGTGACTCCATGAAACACACTATCCAGGGGATTTTCTTGGCAAAGATATTAGATTGATTTGCCATTTCCTTCTCTATAGGGTTAAAACAAACAGATTCCTGACTCCAGGCCCAGTACTCTATGCACAGAGCTATCAATCTACTTTTTATGATTGACCAATATCAGTTGAGGTAAACGTGATTATTAGACAGCAGTCATGAAATATTACTGAGTCTAGTTTGGAGCATTAACACGTTCTTATACTTAAGGAATATTGACATAGACTTGATGAACGTGAGGTCATTTCTAAGAAAATATGAAGCATTACATCAAGACATTGATGATAGGTCCTCCCTCAAATTAAAATTTAAAATTCCTCAGTATTCTAATAAAAATTTCATCTTTGACATACTAATAATTTCCTAAAATTAACCAATTATTATAATACAATAAGGGGAAAATGTATCCTTTACTTTGACTTTATTCTTCCTTTTACATAAATATTATCATTCTGTTGTTGGTCTGTTTTCCTTTTTTCCTCTAAGTTTATTCTTGAAAATTCCTTTTCATCTTTAAATTTTTTTTCAAATTCCATCTTCTTATGTTTAACAAATATGCTTTCATCAGTCATTTCTTTCTTTATTTCAATCATTGACTTGATTATTCCAAAATGTAAAGCAATATTTTAGAATAAAAAATAATTTATACTTAGTTGGTTTACATACTAATTGTTTGACCTTGAGAATATTGCCACATCTTTCTAAGGATATGCATATTTATGCATAATTGTGAGGACTGGACATCTAAATGTAGTCTCATAATCATTTAGTCTTTCAATAAGCATTAATGAAACACCTACTATGTGCTAGGAATGGGATATTTTGATAGTGCCTGACCTGATCAAGACTAGAATGAGAACAAAAGTCCACACCTAAACCTTAGGCTACAATCTGAGTCTCAATACAGGGCACATCATAGTGCACTGAGCTCTGCAAGCCATCAGCACTCTCAAACGGTGATTTAATCAGCAAAGGAAGGTGGCTTTCAGAGCTTCTAGCCCACAGGTCATCATACCACCTTGAAGAACTGAAGAATATAGAAATCCAGAAAAAGACCTAAGGGTAGCATCAAGGAAGAACTGAAGTTTAAAAGGATACCCTTTCTACAGAGCTTACCTTTATAATAAAATTGAAAATCAAGAAAATGACTGGAAAAAATTAACAAAAATTTAAAAAAAACTAATAGAAAAATTTTATAGAGATAAACAAGAGCAAGGCACAGATACTGAAAGGGAAAGTGAAAGCAAAGCAAACATACAAAACTTCAAAGAAAAATTTGAATTGGTCTCAGGCTCTGAGAGAGCTCAAAAAGGACTTAAAAAATCAATTAAGAGCATTAGAGGAAAAATGGGGAAGAGAAATGAAAGCAATAAGAGAAGAAAACATCAGAACTGGCCAAGTGAAAAAGGAGGTTCAAAAGCCGAAAGAAGAAAATCATTTCTTAAAAATTAGAATTGGGCAACTAGAAGCTAATGACTTCATGAGACATCAAGAAACAATAAAACAAGATCAAAAGAATGAAAAAACAGAAGAAAACATGAAATAACTCATGGAAAAGCAAGTGACCACAAAAATAGATCCATGAGAGATCAACTGGACTACCTGAAAGTCATGATTAAAAAAAGCCTGCAAAGCATAATATAAAAATTTTCAAAGAATATTGCTCTGATATTCTTGAACAAGAAAGCAAAATAGATCACCACTAGAAATAAATCACCAAATGACAACTTTTGGGAATATTATAGTTAAATTCAATAGTGCTCAAGCCAAGGAGAAAATACTGCAAGTATCCAGAAAGAAACAATTTAAATATCATGAATATACAGTCAGGATTATACAGGAGTTAGCAGCCTCCACATTAAAGGTTCAGAAGAATTGGAATATGATATTCTGGAAGATAAAAGATCTAGGTTTGCAACCTAGAATCACCTACCCAGAAAAACAGAATATACTCTTTCAGAGGAAAAAATGGTCACTTAATAAAATAGAAGATTACCAAGCATTCCTGCTGAAAAGACAAAACCTAAACAGAAAATTTGATATTCAAACATAATACCCTAGAAAACCACAAAAAAGGTAAGTTTTAAAAAAAAGAACATTTAAGGGATTCCATAAGGTCAAGCTCTATGTATTATTACATGGAAAAAATGACATTTGTAATTCTGAATTTTTTATCAGCATTAGAATAGTTAGAAGGAATGTATATGTATATATAATATAGTATAATATATATGTATATATAGACAGGATGAGGGAGTAAGCTGATAAAGATGAGATGATATGTGAAAACAAAAATCAGGGGAAGAAAAGATGATTGCACCTAGAAAAGAGAGAAGTGGAATGGGGTAAATTATCTTACCTAAAGAGAAGTGAAGAAATCTTACAGTGGAGAGGAAGATGAGAGTGGCAATGGGCAATGTTTAAACCTTATTCTCATCATAGTTGGCTCACAGAGGAAATAATAACCATAGTCATATATGTATAGAGTTATATCTTATCCTATAGAGAAGTAGGAGGGTAATAAATTAAAGGAGTGGGTAATAGAAGGGAGAAGGAAGTAAGAAATGATTATTAAAAGCAAAACACCTGTGAGAAGGGACAGAGTGAAAATAAGATGGAAGGAAATATACAGTTGGTAATCATAACTGTGAATGTTAATGGTGTGAACTCACCAATAAGAAGGTGGTATATTGAAGAGTAGATTAAAAATAAGAATTCTACAATATGTTGTTTCCAAGAAACACATTTGAGGTAGGGAGACACACACAGAATAAAGATAAGTGGCTGGGGCAGAATTTATTGTGCATTATCTGAAGTTAAGAAATAGGTATGGCAATTATGATCTCTGACAAAGTGAAAACAAAAATAGATGTGATTAGAAATTATATCTTGCTGAAAGGTACTATAGACAATGAAATAATATTAGTACTAAACATATATAGCAAAAATATTGTAGTCTCCAGATTTTTAAAGGAGAAATTAAATGAGCTTTAGGAAGAAATGGACAATAAAATTTTAATAGTAGGGGACCTCAGCTTTGCTTTTTTATATCTAGATTTTTAAAAAATTAACAAAAAAGAAGTAAAGGAAGTGAATGAAATTTTAGAAAAAGTTAGTATTAATAGATTTCTGGAGAAAATTGAATGGGAATAAATAGGAAAGTACCTTCTTTTCAGAAGTACAAGGCACCTATATGAAACTGACCATGTATTAGGACATAAAATCTTCATGATCAAATGCAGAAAAACAGAAATAATAAGTATATACTTTTCAGATCATAATACAATAAAAGTTGTAATCAAGAAGAGCCCATGGTAAAACAAAAATAAAATTAATAGGAAACTAAATTATCTAATGCTAAAAAAATGAGTGGGTCAAAGAACAAATTATAGAAATAATCAATAGTTTAATTAATGAGAATGAAGATGAGGAGACAACATAGCAGAATTAAGGGGATACAACCAAAGTAATACTTGGGAGAAAATTTATATTTCTTATCTCCTACATCAGTGAAATAGAGAAAATGTAGATCAATGAAGTCAGCATGCAACTAAAAATACTAGAAAAAGAACAAAATTTAAAATCCTCAAACACTAAATTGGAAATTCTAAAGCTTAAAGGGGAAATTAATAAAATGGAAAGTAAGGGAATTATTAATTGGTAACACATTTTTAAAAAGAGGTTATCACTAATGTTTACTGATAAGGGTAGTGATGTAGTCAAGGCTGTACTTCTAGTGATGAGAAATCAGTATTGGGTATACAGCTTTGAGAGTCATGTATAAAGTTGGGAGTTGAATCCACTAGCACTGATAGGATTCCCAAGAGGGAAAAGCTAAGAGAGTGATATAAGGACAAAATTTTAGGATAGGCATATATAGGTTATGAGGCATGGATGATATTTT
The DNA here is from genome assembly GCF_016433145.1 of Gracilinanus agilis. Classification (NCBI taxonomy): domain Eukaryota; kingdom Metazoa; phylum Chordata; class Mammalia; order Didelphimorphia; family Didelphidae; genus Gracilinanus; species Gracilinanus agilis. The sequence continues at coordinate 468,652,057 of NC_058130.1, read as the reverse complement.
AGTAAAAGATATTGAGAAGGAGCAAAGATTAGAAGGGGATTCAGGAGAGAATAATGTAACCAAAATCTAGTTGGTGGGAGTATCCAAGAGAAAGAGGGTGGTAAGCAGTGTCAAATAGTAGAGAAGGTATCAAAGAAGTTAAAAATAAGAGAATACCATCATATTTGGAATGAAGAGATCTGTGATAATTTTGACAGAGAAGTATTTTGAGTGATGAAGTGAGGGTTGAAATATATGTAAAATTTATAGGAGAACAGGTATTAGATAAGTTGTTATATTTTGTTTTTCATTTGATCTAGATATTTTTCCTGTTATTATTATAAATGTTCATCATTCTCCACAATATGCAATTCTTATATTTCACATCAAGAAATAGCATAGCATAATAGAGATCTGTCTTTGGAGCCAAACAAGACCTATACTCAAATTCTTCTTCCTTTGACACATACAGAATGGTGACCTTGGGCAAGACACATTAATTCTAAGTGCTCTGTCAAATCTCTGAAACTAAAAGTTGTTGAGAATTTACCAGCATGAATTGTTTTAGTGGGTTGGTTCACCTATGGCTTCACTATATCATTGAGTATACAGAATCTAATCTCTATAAATATTTTAATACAAAAAGTTTCAAATAATTTTATTTGTTTATATGGCACAATAAAGTGTTTATTTTCCATACCAGAAATAGTTATGTTCAGGATATTACTTGCAGAATTTCTAACTATGTTCATATGGTTAAGGGTTTATTTTGGTAAGTAGACTACTAGGTATTACCTATTGCATGCAGTCATTTTAAATGGAATTTCCTTTTCTGTCTCTTGCTGTTCAACTTTGTTAGTTGTAAATAGAAATGTTGGTGATTTATTTACGTTTATTTTGCATCCCAAATTTTTTCTAAAGTTGTTAATTGTTTCTATTGGTTCTTTGTTTGATTTCCTAGGTTCTTTCTCTATGTATACTATCATATCATCTGCAAGGAGTGATAATTTTGTTTTCTCATTGTATATTTTAATTCCTTAAATTTCTTTTTTCTAATATTATTGTTTCTAGTATAATATTAAATAGTGGTAAAATAATGGTCATTCTTACTTCATTCTTACTTCACTTCTCATCTTATTGGGGAGGATTCCAGTTTATCTTCATTATAAATAATGGTTGATAATGACTTAGATTGATGTCTTTTATCACTTTAAGGAAAGTTTTTTATTCCAGTGCTTTTCCACTGTTTTATAAGGAATGGGTATTGTATTTTGTTAAGGAATTTTTCTATATCTATTGAGATAATCATATTGTTTTGTTATTAATATGGTCAATTATGTTAATAGTGTTACTAATATTATAAACCCAGCTGGTCATAGTATATGATCCTTGTGATATAATACTGTGATCTCCTTGCTTTAGTATTTTTTTTAATTTTTGGATCAATAGTCATTAGGGAGATTGGTCTATTATTTTTCTCTCTATTTTGCCTATTTTGGGTGTAGGAACCACTACCATATTTGTGTCATAAAAAGAATTTGAAAAAAAATCCTCCTTCTCCTTTTTCCCAAATATTTTATGTAGCATTGAAGTTAATTGTTTTTTGAATGTTTGGTAAAATTCACTTGTGAATACATCTGATCTTGGAATCTTTTTGTAGAAAATTCTTTAATGGTTTATTCAATTTTTTTGGTAACGAGTTTGTTTAAGTATTCTACTTCCTCTTTTGTTAATCTGGATAGTTAAATTTTTTGTAAATATTCATCTGTTTCACATAGATTGTTAGATTTATTGACACACAGGCAAAATAGCTCCCAGTAATTGTGTTAATTTCTTCTTTGTCATTTTTACCATTTTTTCATTTTTGATATTGACAATTTGATTTTCTTCTTTCTTTTTTTGAATCAAATTAATCAGTGGTTTACCTATTATATTAATTTTTTGGAAAATCAGTTTCTTACCTTATTGATTATTTAAATGGTCTTCTTAATTTCAATTTTGTTTATCTCCACTTTGATTTTTAGTGTTTTCTCTCAGTTCAATTTATCTACTTCTTAGTGGGGAAGGTTGAGGTTCCTCACTAATAAGGTTTTCTTCTCAATTTCATCCTGTAATTCATGTAACTTCTCTTTTAAGAATTTAGATGCTATGTTATAAGGTGTATATATGTTTAACATTGATATTAGTCCATTGTCAATATTGCCTTTTGTCAAGACATAATTTGTTTCCTCATCTCTTTGATTTGATTTGATCAATTTTTACTTTTGGTTTGTCTGAGATTATGATTTTGTTTTATATTTTACTTTAGCTGAAGCAAAATAGATTCTGTTCCAGCCACTTACTTTTATTCTCTGTATCTCCCTGCTTTAAATATGTTTCTTGTAAATAGCATATTGTCAGATATTAGTGTTTAATCCACTTTATTATCCTTTTATGTTTTATTGGTTAGTTCATCCCATTCATATTCTCAGTTATGATTACTAGTTGTGTTTCCTTCTACCTTATTTCCCCCCTTTACCATTTTCTCTTTCTCCTTTTAGCCTTTCCCTATTCACAAAAGTTTTACTATTGAATATATAGCCTCAGGCTGTTTAGCAATAAGTTGGGCTACTTTCTGTTCTGCTTTTCCACTTTATTTTTTATTTGGGGTTTTTTGGAGTGTTTGGGCAAGACGAATATTCCTTAGTTTGACATCTTAGCTCCCTATGTGTAACTCTACCATATCTATTAATATTGATTTTTCACAAGTCCAAAAACATTGTTTTATAATTATTTAATCACTGTAGAAAATAATCATTAGTCTTTAATACCTAGAGTTTCTGATACCTTTCCATTCAATCTCTAAAATAAATCAAATTTATCTAATGATAGGATATAAAGGAACATAGAACACATTAGGCCCACTGAGGAAAAAGCAGCCCTAAAAGAAATGCTAGTAAACTTGTCTGAGACTCTTGGCTAGGCCAAACTTGGTACATAGCTGTGAGCTGCTGTCTAGGCTGAAAATCAGATATGGCTTCCTCCCCAATATGGTCATCATAAAACCTTGAGTCTTTCCTTTTTTTGAAGAGGAAAGAAGCCTTTGTAATATCATGACTGAAGAACCAGACCTTTCTTTCCCCAAGTTTTGCAGAACAGATTAGCTGTCACTCTTTCTTAATTTGCTTACATCTATAGAGTAACTCTGGAAATGTTCTTTGGAAAAGTCATTTCATAAACAATATTCTGTGAGAAAACAATTCCTCCTAAATATGATATATTGCTTAAGATTTCTATAAAAATCTTTCTCTTTGTCAGAATAAATGGAGTTGAACAATAGCAATCATTGTGTTGTGTGTCTCTCTTGCTCTGGTCCTTTTCAGTTATGTAGCTCTAGCTTTTTAAAATGTCTCTCTCTCTCTCTCTCATTCTCCCTCTCTCTCTCTTCTTTCTCTTTCTTTTTCTCTTTCTCTTACTTGGAGTTGGTCTCCTTGTAAGCTGACACTCTCACCACATAGCTGTAACTGCAGGAACTGACCCCAAGACCTGGCCCTCACATTCAGTCATCCATCACCTGATAATAATTAGCTTACATTAGATTATTTCTTTTAATTTAAATATTTACAAGTATTTCTCTTGGGTTCAACTTCATTAGACCAATCATCAGAACCACTGCTCCAAAACATCTTTTTTAACTGATACAATCCTCTCTTCTGAAAAAAAAATCATGCCATCAATCTTATCTCTAAGGTCCATCCTAGTCCATAATTTCTTGTTTCCTTCTTTCTTCTTATGCATTTAGGTATCATCAAGGAAAACTATGCAAACTAGGTGGTGTTTCTTTCCTTCTTCACATTCCATATTCTTTTATTTTGCACATCTCTAAAAATCCATATCTCCAACTTTCTGGCTGATATCCAGTCCTTTTCTAGAGACAAATATGAAAAAAGAAAAATTATGTTGTTTTTTTTTTTCTAAATACTAAAGTCTATGCTTTGAATCTATATTTTTTTCTTCTTCCATGAGTTCTGCCTGGCCTGTACATGGTCTCCTTTTCTTTATCCTGCAACTCCACGTCTGGTTGCTGCTTCTGCTCTAAATCTTGACTGTTTCTCATGTGGACCATTCATTCCCATAAGAGATTCTACTTTCTCTCCATAAAAAATCCTTCAAAGCAGGTAAGAACAGCTTTTTTTCCCCAGAAAACTTTCCCAGACACTTTAGAAGCCTTATCTTCAAAGGTCATATAAGGAGTTAATAAAAGTGTCAGGATTACCACTTTTGTTATTTGACTACTATTTCAGTATTATTTTGTGATATCTTGCCTGTGTCATTGCAATAATCTCTAAAAGGTCTCAGTATATCCTTTCTATCACGTCTCTAAAACACTATAGATCTGTCAAAATTTATGTGTTACCATTAAACCCAAGAAACTTCAATGTTTCCCCTTTCCTCAAATACAAACTCCTATATAAAATCTATTTTCTCTATTCTGACTCTATTTTGTCTTTCTCAATTGATTCCTCCTTACAATCCCCCCAAATAGGTCTCCCTGACGTACTGTGTAGAAAACATTCTATAAGAAAGGCATCCTTCCCTAATCAGGTCTTAGTTTTATAAACTCTTATTAACAATTTTGTTTCATAACTATTTCAGGTATGCATTTGTGTTATTTTAATTATTCTTCTATACTGGCTTAATTCAGAAAATATTTATTAACTGATGCTTTACGTACTGAGCTAACATAAATAAAATTAGAATTAAGTTGCCTTGGATAAGGTTAAACATAAATCACTCTAATTTCTGATCAATACTGGCTGCATAGAAATTGTGACATTGAAATTGCAGAGTGGAATTCACAAAATGGCATAGAATATATGGCTAAGTGAGGTTAAGTACTAAAGTTAGCTTTCTATCCAAATGTAACTTCATTAAAGAGATAACTTTTGCTATTTTGACTTTCCTACAAATGGGAAGACCTATTTCAAAGTTACTATATGTTACCCCTTGAACTTCTTGGATCAGTTACCAGCACCCAGTAGAAGTTTCTTAACATACTAGAAACAATACGATTTATTTAATAGTTCTTCTCTCAGGGTTGAATTGATAACTTTTGAGGGGGCAAGTCACTAGAGATACTATGAGTCATATCTTTCCAGCCTGAGAAGAGAGGCCTTTTTATTAAAATTGAGACCAGACAAGGGTCTATAGACCTACTATTGACAAAGGTTCTACTATAAACAAAGATAAAAAATTCTCCAGAAAGAGAGATGAGAAATTTATAGAAATAAAACATGGATAGAGAACATGTTGGTAAGAAGTAAGAGTAGCAGCTACAATATTAGTCAGATGTGGCAGATGGAGGACACTTTCAAGGAAACTGACTTTAAACTCAATGGTATCTCTAGACTTTTCTTTTCCTTAGCTTTCAACTTTTCTTGGTAAAAAAAATCAATAGGGTATCTAAATTCTGGATTTTGAGAGAAATTATTTGAATAGTACTGAATCTTTTAATCTTTTTTTTTATCATGGTATGTAATAGTTTATAATGTTCATTGTTAAGATTTTCTTTGCTATCTAAACATTTTACTAACTGGTTATTTAACTTTAAAAAATAATTTGACAGATAAAAAGATAATTTTAATTGCATCCTGATATTATGGTTATTATTGTTATTATTATTATAGGTAATTTAATGAGAGCGAAAAGAAACCTGTGGATACTTGATGAAAAGAAATTCATCTGCCTGAGAGATCACTCTTTAGCTTAGTAATCAATAGATTGCCTAGGAGCTTAGAGTATTTTATTATTTTTTCAGTTTGTATTTTAATGTTGTTTTTAAATTTTATCTTTTTTTTTCTGCAGATTTAAAAGAAACATATAAACCTTAGACCTTCTTCACTTTAGCATAAAATCCTCAAAAACAAAACAAAAAAAAATGAAAAAATGCCAACTCCATTAATTTCCAAACAGACTTAGTCTTTAGTCCCAAGATCCTTGGAGTTTCTTTCCTTCTCTGAAAAGAGAAAGAGAGAGATATAGGAAGTTTCCTGACTTCATGAAAATGTGAAATTCTCAGTCAGTCATACAGAATGGAGACGAATATTCTTAAATAATCTAAACTGAGGATGTGCCTATGTATATAAAATGTGTTTTTCATCTTTTCATACATATTGCTCTCAAAAGTGACTTCTGTGGATTTGCAAAAGAATGAAACATTCTAGATAGTCAAGTAATAATGTATACATACATTTAAGTCTCATGACTCCTTCATGACAGGACTTGTACTGGAAACCAGAAAACCAAATATAATTTAAGAATAAGAAGAAGTCATGTCAAGATACCTATGTAAGTTTTATAAAACATTCCCATTACAACAGATGCAACTTTAGGGAGAAAAAATTACCTTCTCATAGAATTTTCTTTATGTTCATACATCTAGCTCACTGTTTTATTAATATCCCATGGTAAATATGTTATTTCCCTCATTGAAATTCATGTTTGGTTCCTGGCTTCACATTTGTTCACTTTGATGCACATTGACATCTACTTATCAGATATTCCATTTCCCCTACAAACTACTTGACAATAGGCTATGATCTTGGTTGCTATATGTCTTCTCATGGCATTGCCTCCTTCTTTAAATATGTGCCTCCATATAAATATGGGTCTTTTAGTCTTTCTTAATTTTATTTCCTGTAATGACTATAACTGGGAGTTATTAGAATCTTAATTAAAATTATGCCTTTGAATTCCCTGATGCTTTAACATAAACTCTATTGATTATAACCCTTACAGCTCTGTTAATTCTTTGTGCGATGGTATGAGAATTATAGAATTACAGAATCATAGAACTGGAAGGGATCACACTGGCCTTTTGGATTAACTTGTGCATAATCCAGAACCCTTTCCACAGCATACCTGAAATAACAGTCACCAAGACTTTCCTTAAGATACACATCTACCAAAAATGAATGCATCTTTGTAATATTTTATTCAAAACTATTGATAGATTATATTTTGACACCATAATCATGTTTTATTCAACAATCTTCCTTCCCTTAACCAAAATTTGAGAAAAAACCAATATAACAAATAGTACTCATAGTACATAAAACATTCCAAATGTTTTTTATTAGGAAATTAGTTCTAAAACTTGTCACTTGCAACCAAACATGGTCACAGTATTTGACCAGAATTCTGTTGCCTTTTAGTCTTGTCTTCAATGACGTTCTTTTGATTTACTTTTAGCTAGAAGTTATTCCTTATAATAAACAAAACTAAATCTGCCTCTTTGAAACTTCCATCTACCTGTCCATGTTATTCCATATGTGAAAGGAGAAATCTTCACCACCAGTCTTCAGACATTTAAAAAAATTCTTCTCATTATCTTTCTACATCTTTTCTTCTTTTGGCTAACTCTCCTCCTTCACCTCATCCATCTTTGACATATCCAAATTTTTCACCATTTGGTTCCCTTCCTCTGTCTATTCTCCCAATTTTGACTTCTAGAGAGGAATATTATACTTTAGATGTCATCTGAACAGGAGAGCACCATAAAACAGAATTATTATTTTCCTAGACATAGCTAATATGCCTGTATTCATACAGTAGGTTCGTATACTAACTTTGGGAACTACCAAAGCCCCTGATGAAAAACACTGAATTTGCCATTTACTAAAATCCTTAATTTATTTTTTTCCAGGCAAACATTTATTTAGCCATACTTTCCTCTTCTTGTATTTGAGCTGAATATATGAAACATTATGAAATATTTATATTTCCCTCTATTAAATTTTGTCTTTTTTTCAGTTTGCCCTATCATTTTAGTTTGTTGAGAACTTTTTGAACCCTGTTTATCCAACATAATGCTTCCACCATTGTGTCATAATAATATGTCATAATCTTGACTTTCATTACATTGTCCAAGAAATTATTAAAAGTAAATACATAAGTAGCAACAGAATTAGGAACAATTCAAGGAGGACAATATGAGAATCATCTTTTTATGTAGATATGCAATAAAATCTGACCAATCTGCTCTGAATGAACATAAATCCATTATTGTCTAGTCCATCCCTTTCTATAAAAGTCTTGTACACTTCTGCGGCCATGAAGTTTCAAGCTCATTTGAAAAAAAAATAGATATTTGTCTCCTTATCCAATAAAGAGTAATGGACACTTCCTTAACCAATGTTACACAGGCAAAAACTTCAGAAACTTTATTTTCCTATAATCCATATAAATGTGAGTCGAGTCTGAAATCATAATTTGTGCTGCAGTAAGCACATATCCTTTTACTACTGAAAGTCTAATCTTTCAGAATGGATATTATGATGTAGTCTGCTGCTGAAGTAAATGTTATAGATCCCATGACATTTGGAAGGAGAAAAAAACCACTAAGGTCTATTGCTTAACATTTTCTTTTCAGTTAAAAAAAAAAAGCAGCTTGGTTTAATGGCCTAAACTCAGTTTCAGATAGTCAATGAAATTTATTCTCTCTTATTTGTTATTTTAGAAAATTTTTCATTAACTTGAATAGGCCTTTAGAGCCACATCAGTTTTTCCCCTCTTTAAATTTCATTCTTCTTTATAATAGCAAGGGAAAGATATGACATTATTTCATGCAAAAGCATGATTCATAGTACTCGTCCTTTAGTAACAGAAAATTTCTCCTTTTATTGAGCATACATAACTATGCAAAAGTTTTCCCTTCAAACTACAATATTTGAATACAAGTCCTACCAATTACATATAGTTTGTAAAACTTTGGCTAAGTAAAAGGGTATTAAAGAGTCTTAGCAAATAACAATCACTAGTCAGAGTTCTCAGTATATAGTATCATCTCCTATTAAAATTATTATTCATTCTAGAATTTTCAATAGAGGTCCTGTTTCTCAAAGATAATATACCATAGTTGACCCCAAATAAAATTAGAAGGCTTTCCTTCCCTAATATCAAAACATCATTTCAATACCTTCCTCTGTTCTTTTGGATAGGACAGAACCTACTGCTTTAATCTTCTGCTTCAACTTAGTTTACTTTCTTGGATTTTATTTTTCATTTTCCTTCATTTCATTTTCATTTTTATTAACTTATATTATTTACATTTATCATGCCCCAGACAATGTGAAAGTACTCTCCCTAAACAAAAAGGGATCTGGGGTTTTATGCGCTAATCAAGTCCTGATTCAGCCTTCTTAGTCATCTTGTTCAGAAGAGAAATTCAACATTTTATAAGTATTAAAAATATAGGGGCGAATTAAAGCTAGCTTCAACCAAATGTTTATTGTCAAATTGTTATTGGGAGCATTTACATTTTAGAAATCAGCAAAACAACTAATCAGGGCTTAAATTCTTGTTTTGTTGATTTCTAGACTTGAAACCTGATACCAATAGTCTTTAAAATGTTTAATGTTGTCAGAAAGCTCATTTTTAAATATTTACCTCCAGACTCTCTCAGTGGACTCCCTCTAGGGCTGAACTTTTTTCTACTTTTGGGGAGTCCAAAGTAAGTAATAGATTTTGGGGAAGAAGGGAAGGGATATTGAACATCTAAGGGCTAGCAGTGATTCTAAATTATTAAAAATATAAGACATGGTGTCATAATGAGATTAAACCTACACTGCCTATTTATTTATTTATTTATTTGTTTGTTTGTTTATTCATTCATTCATTTATTTATTTATTCATTCATTCATTCATTTATTTATTTGTTATTAATTTTATTACAAAGATATTTTATTTTACTAATTACATGTAGTAACAAATTTCCACATGAGTTTTCTGAAGTTATATGACCCAAATTGTCTCCCTCCCTCTTTTCCCTCCTATCTCTTGGAGCTGACAAACAATTCAATTTGGGTTATACATGCATTATCATGCAAAACATTTTCAAATTGTTGATTTTTGTAAGAATAATCATATAAAACTGAAACCTCAAATAAATTAAGGTAAAAAATTATATGCTTTAATCTGTATTCCAATTCCAACAGTTCTTTCTCTGGAGGTGGATAGCATTCTTTGTCATAAGTCAAAGGGGATAATTAAAAAACATTTTTAAAAAATATTTTCCTATGTTTACATATTTCATTTTCTTTTCCTTCCCTCTGCCCTCCTGGATGCAATAAGCACTTTTGTTGGGTTATACAAATGTTATCACTTATACCTATTTCTGTATTATTAATTTTTGCAATATAGCAATCTTTTAAAACCAAAACCCCAAATGATGTCATTTGTTTTTCCTGTATTTCTACTCCCACAGTTCTTTCTCTCAAGGTGGATAGCATTCTTTCTTATAAGTCCCTTGGGATTGTCTTGTATTAGCAAAGTCCATTACATTTTATTGTTCTAAAATGGTTCACTTTCTGTGTATAATGTTCTCTTGGTTCTGCTCATTTCACTCTGCATCAGTTCCTGGAGGTTCTTCCAGTTCATATAGAAATCAAGCAATTCATCATTACTTACAGCACAATAGTATTCCATCACCATCATAAACCACAATTTGTTCAGTCATTTGCCAACTGAGGGACAACAAAGGGGATAACTTTGGAGGAACTTTCAGGGAAGAATTCAGTGAACTGATACAGAGTCAGGTGAGCAGAATTAGGAGACAATTTACAGATTAAAAGAAACATTGTAAAGATGTGTAACTTTGAGTGATTTAACTCTGATCAATGCCAAACCCAAACCAAGCCAAACCAAAATCAAACATGGAAAAACATTTTGGAAGGTGTGGGGGTGACATGACCAATGCAGAAATTGTTTTTTCTTGACTATGCATATGTTACAGAAGTTTTCTTTTTCATTTTCTTTGGGAGGCAGAGTGACGTAAAGAGGTGAATAAATAGATTTAAACTAACTTAAAAATAAAATGAAAAAATTTGTTTTATTATTATTTTTTAATTTAGAATATTTTCCCATGGTTACATGATTCATGTTCTTTCCCTCTTCCCAAATCCCTCCCCCCAATTTTTAGATTAATCATTAAAAGTGTAAACACCACTACTTAATTCTCTAGTGGGAGAGGTCTGTAACTCACATGTGTAAGAGTGGGTGATGAATTAGAATTGACTGACTGCTCCCTGGGCAGTCCTAAGCAAAGCATTTGTTGTGAATGGATAAGTAAACTAGAAGGAAAGCACAGGAAGTAATGCAAAAGAAGCATCTTTAAAAGGGAGTGACAACTTCCTGTGAGTTAGTTCTTTTTTGGTTTCTGGAGCTAAAGCTCAAGTGGGTATTTTGCTCTTCTCTTTGGTATGGACTGGACCTGGAGGAGCTCTGGCTGGGACCTTGGACTTGGTGAGACAGTTCTTAAATCTCTCCCTTAGAACTACACGTGGTGAGTTTAAAGACTGACTCTTTCTGAATTTCTCTGAAGGAACTCTCCTTTCAAGATAGGCTGCATGATTGAAGCTTTTGCTTCATTTGATCCGTGGCCCATGGCCCTTGGCTCAAGGCTGAGCCTTTTCTGGCTGAGGACTAATCAGCCCTGCCTGGGTTGAGCCAGGGACTGGAGCAAATTACTTAGTACATTAAGCTAGATCTCTTACTCTACTCGCTTCTCATCTCTCTACTTCCACTTTCTTTTATATTTTATAAATAAGTTACTAAAAATCATTTTAGAATTGATATTCATTAAATTCTGTGGTGACCACCCCTTTAAATATTTAGTCCATCCAAAACCCTAATTTTCTCCTTTACAATGGTACCTGATTGTTAGAGCTACTTTGGATTTCCATTACAAGGTTTTTAACTGATATTTTACTTTACCTACTGAAACATCATTTAGCAAATTGTGATCACAGGATATTAAATAGTATCCTAGTGGCTTAGAAAAGTTATTGAAGTTTCTAAAGTGCTTCATATATTTCCACAAAAAAAGCTCATGTGCTAGGGAAATCTCAGATCATTACATACCTTTAAATGCAAATACTATCACACAGTATGTATATTTTCAATTAAGATTTAACCATATCTTGAGGAGAAATATAAATTAGATTGAACAAGATAGAAAAATGGTGAAACGAGTTCTTTTGCTTTGCAAAACAATGCCAGAACATTTTGAGGACATGGAAAATGGAAGAAAGACTAAATCTGGACTAAGTTCTTTGTTCTTGATATCATTTAGAACATAAAAGCATTGTTCCTTTCAAGAGTTATTTTTAAGTATGTTCTAAAAGTGCACATAGGAGAGATTTTAAGTAATCAGCTTCTATTTTTACCCATTTTTAACCATTGTAGCATTTAAAATATACTGTTCTTTAATGAGGCTATATGCTGATAATCTAGCAAATGTAATTTCCACTCATGCTATCCAGTTATAACTCAGCTGTACTATACAGAGAAACTAGTAATTAGTTTCTCAAAGTGAAATAATCTAACTCATTCACACATGAATGGATTGGGAACTGAATGTTCTGAAGTAAAAAGCACCCAATACATGGCTCTATCCCTAACTTACCCCCTTTCAAGTGAGTTGCTGAGCCAACAATTGCATGAGTTCTTAATTACAGGGTATCCCCTATGGGGCCATATGGCAGACCTGCCTTATTTATCACAGTTCACTTTTGGTTATCATAGCATGAACTCAGGAAGGAATCCTTTGTGCTATATAAATTTCAAAACAAAACAAAGGAAAAATGCTTTATCTTCCTGTGGAACCATTTCAAGATCAGATATTCACTTTGTAACTATTTTTTTTAGGAAGAGGTCTATGTGAGTTAAATTTGTTTTGAGCTGTTTTGTTAAATATTTGTTTGCTTACTTTACCCTATGCTATGCTGCTCTAGTCATTCATGATTGCCCATACTGGTCATGTTAAAAAAAAGTAAAAGCAGAAAATGACCTTCAGGGGTTTTTTCGTTTTACCAAAGTCAAGAATAAGAAAGTGAGTGGTATTAGGGCACTGTTATACATCAAGGTGAAAATTATTAGATTCTTCCCCCTGTGAACCCAATGAAGTCTCTGGAGAGACATATTATAGACAAGGCAAGAACAACTATTTTACATTACTTGTATATGTCTCCATGAATCTGGATAGAACTCAGTGATACTGCTTTTAATTATTATATTCATCTTATCAGCAAAACAAAATTCTACATGGACGGCCCAAAGGGCTCTCTTTACACTTTCCCCCCCTTAAATTAACATCAACTGTGACCTTGAAAATCACACTGATTAAGTTGCTGATTTGAAACTATCTGGACTATTCAATTAACTTGTCTATACCCCCAACCTCCTAATCTTATAGTTTACATGTTCATAAAGACTTTACAGTTCATATTTTCCTTCCCAGTTTTATTTCATTTCAAAGGACACTTATAATCACAACTAATTTCCTTTACCTTAAATTGCAATGCTTGAATTTTAAGTATTTTTTAAATATCTATTTTTAACATGACAGCTTTCTTCTGACATTAGAAAGTTTTAGGGTCTAAGCTCCAAAGGGCTTAAGAAACTTTAAATTTCATGAACTTTGCAATAGTTACTAATACTCAATTTATGCTTCTCTTTACTAAGGTTTTATTCATGAATCCCCATTCCTGGAACTTAGCACTTCTTCTGCCCAGAGCCAGAGGAACAGAAATAATTAAAAATGATGCTTGATATCTCAGAATGCATTTTTAGAGGCAAACATTTAAACATACCTTTCCTCAGATTAATTTTAGCATTATATCATATTACGTATATATATATATATACCTCACCATATTGACTTTCTCTCAATCTCCACCTCTTAGAAACCCCTAGAAATGTATCACATCAGCTCAAGGACCACCACTTCAAGCTTTTTGTTTGTTTGTTTTTGTACACTTCTCTTCTCTATCCTTCTAGCTGATAGTTTTTCTTTACTTCCAATGTTACCTTTCATCTATTTTACATCTATATTGAATAAACTGATTTATATCTATTTTTCTTCTTCCACTAATATGAATGCTTAATGGAGACAGAGATTGTTTTGCCTTTTCTTTATAATTCCAGTGTATGCTAGAATGCCTGACACAATAAATGATTTAAAAATTCTTGTAGAGGAAAGCTATGTGGCTCACTGGATTGAGAATCAGGCTTAGAAATGGATGATCTTGGGTTCAAATATGGCCTCAGGCATTTCCTAGCTGTGTGACCTTGAGCAAGCCACTTAACTCCCACTGAATAGCCCTTAGCACTCTTCCTTGGAACCAATACATAGTATTGATTCCACGAGAGAAAGTAAGGATTTAAAATTTTTTCATAGATTGATTCTCAAACTTCTTAAAACAAAGCAAATATACTGATGCTAATTTTGTTCAACTAATTTTTAGAAACTGTGGAGAATTTCTGCTAAAAATGGCATACATTTATTAATTTTTTAAATGCTTCAAATTATTTCAATAGGACATTTTCAAAGATGTCAATTTTAATTATTATTCTCTATTGAATGACCTATAGACTATAGTCAATAACTTTGTATTACTAAGGATTCATTGCATATACTAATTATTATATTATTATTTTGACTTGGGTTTCATTATTAGAGAATTACAAAAAATACTTAGGTTATACGTAGCACCACTGGTAGGCTTTTAAAACATAATGTTCTCATTCAAGTATGCATTTCAGACATACCAATGGCTGGAAAAATACTTTTATTAATAACACATAATAGCAAGATCTTTTTTATTTTTTTGGACACTACCTTTATAAACCTTTGTAAAAGTCATTTGTGAAAGTCATTTGACACAATATCAAAATAATTTAAATATTGTTGAATGGGATAAAAATGACCACCCACCCCTAATTTCAATTAGGAAACTAGAGTCAGAAAATAGGAGTAAAAGTGGCAGTTGTGTATTTATTTTACTGATGAGAAAGGCAAATGCCCTAATGGCAAATGCAATGCCTAGATGCAAAACCAAACATTTTATAGGTCCCTAATGTGTGACTCTGGAACCCCTATCCCCCATCAGGCTCCTACCTTGAGCCTTGACTTACAATCTGAAGCCCTGGGGTAGGTTAAGTGTTTGGTGAGGCACAAAAGGAGTGTTACATTAACATTACTTTAACATTCTTAAGAGATAAAGAAACAACTCAGTGGTAAAGTGCCCTTGAATCAGGGGCTTTTGTCTTTTATTAGTTCCTTTTAGAGGCTTGTTCTGGAGTCTTTAGATAAACAGTAAACAAAAGGTCATTGAAATTTAAATCAGACTGCCATTCCATTCTAGACTGGGCCTATTTGGGGATTTTAAATGGAGCTTTTCACTTGTAGAATATTGGGGTACAGATCAAATGTTTACTTTTGAGAAATACACACACATCTTCTTTCATTCATTGCTCATAGCTTCAACAGTATCTTTAGGCTTTAAGTTAAAAAATTTAACTATTTGTCATATTAAAAATACTTAGCATTTTCTCAGAAACAATGAGATGTAATAGAGTAAGTTTTTAAAGACCTTTTATATAAGACATTTGCACATTCACAGATTCTTCCTTCTCATTTTTATATTCTAACTTCTTTTTCCCTCTCCCCATTACTTTAATTTCATTGTGTTGTTCAGAGTGACTCCTCAAAGTAAAGGAGTTTTTGAAAATTATTTATCCAAAATGATGATTTCATTTGTTTTGTTCCTTCAGAGGCAGAAGGATGGTCAAGTACTATTTACAATGTGATTCAAAGAGTTTCTATTCTACCTCTCACATTCACAAATTTAGACTAGAGATTCCAAGAGGTAGTTAGGAGTTTCATTGGATCAAACACTCAGAACTGAAAGGGAATTCCTAGCTGGAGATGATATAGGCCAAGCCCCTCATTTTAGGTATGAGGATTCTGATGTTCACAAAAAAAGATAAGACTTGAGAAAGAAAATTTCAGACAAGTTGAAAAAATTTTTCCCAAAAAAAAAATCTTAAAAAGAAATATGATCTTTGAGGAAAAGTAAGTAGGTCAGTCTGAAGAGTACAAATCATATTAATTTTAAAGAATTTTTTTTCATTCACATTCTACTATTTTGTTGACTTGAAATTTTGTAATTCTCTCATCAGACTCATTTTAAACTTCAAATTTAAGGTAAGCTTCCCTAAAATATCACAATCTGCCCACTCCATAATGTCCCAATAATTGGGGCCAATCAGGTGAGACCATGAACAAAAAAACTCACTGGATATTTTTGTAAATACATTTTTTAAAAGCCTCAGGGTTTTGTGTGTGTGTGTGTGTGTGTGTGTGTGTGTGTGTGTGTGTGTGTGTGTGTGAATTCTGATTTGAACAGAATAGCATAAATTGTTTACTGAGTTGTAGATCATTGAGTCAAATGCTGAAATGAACTTTAGAAGTCTTATCATTTAGCTTTCTGATTTTATAGATGAAGAAATTGAGAAAAAGAACATATGTAGTTCTTAGACTTCTAATCCATTAGTCCTTCTTCTAATCCATTGATTCCTATTACATCACATTATCCTTCATTTATACTGGAATCTGATGGGCAAATTGAATAACTAAAAGCCAGATCAATAATTCCTCATACTCAAAATAATTATTCAATATGATGCAACAAAAAGCATGCCCCAAAACTAAAATCATTCAACACAAAATGAATGCCAGTGACATTGTAGTTGGCTGCATTACTCATCTGTGATCAGTGAATGTATATAGTAGTTTTAATGTTCATATATGCAACTGTCTTTATTAAGTGACCTAGAATGGGAAAGCATTTAACATCAAAAGAATGTAGACTTTATTTGCATATGGAATATGTAAATGTTTTTTCAGACTTATGTTGCCTTGGAACTCAAAAATATACTTCAAAAACTTATTTTCAAATACATTTAGGTTTTCTTTTTCCTCATTTTCTCAAATCTTGTCAATAATATATTTTTAAAACATTATTTTCTGTCTTAGAATCAATACTTTGCATTGGTTCCAAGGCTGAAGAGTGGTAAGGACTAGGCAATGGGTTTTAAGTGGTTTGTCTAAGGTCACACAGCTAGGAAGTGTCCAAGGCCAAATTTGAACACAGGATTTCCTATCCATGGACCTGACACTTAATCCACTCAGCCACCTACTTGCCCTCTGAAAAGCATATTTTACAATTTTTTAATGACATACATTTTGTTTACATTATGTTGATTCATATTTTGTACATATTTGCTTTTTTCTTAATTTAACAAAATAACTAATCTCTTAAAGATTTATTACTAAAAGTATTTTTAATAACAATGGAACTAATTTCGTATTTGAGTAAGAAGCCTGGAAGGGAAAATAAAATCAAGTATTCCTAAACTGTTAGGTTGTTTTTGAAGGTGATAGTTTTTTTTTAAAAAGTAATTCCCCTGCTGATGTTTCCCCAAATCATGGAAGTATATGGTAATAGACTCTCTGCCCAGGAGCAGTTATTTCATTCCAGAAGTCCAAACATAATGAAAAGAGGACCGTGCACTAAAATTTTGACCCTAAGTAGGAGAGTTTATTTTAATCTCAACTAAAATGGTAAAGATCATAAAGGCAAAACCACATTTAAAAAATATTGCCTTAGATAACCCAAGTGAGCTCTTCCCTAACATGTACTATAGAGAAATTAACCATGAAACTGAAGGGCATCTGAATTTAAATTATAAATTCAATCATGACCCCTGAGACAGAAATTTAATACTTTCCAATCAGTTGATTGACTATTTTACATGTATGGAATTTTACAATTACTTATCTATCTTGTTATATTACATAAATATGAAATATACATTTTTTATAGTGAGAATATATGTAAGAAAATGGAACAGTGAGTGAAGTCTTCAACAGTTTAAAATGTGAATGGACTGTTTCCTCAGGTCACTGATGAAGAATGTTGGATGGACTGGTAGATGAAGCTGTGGGAAACGTGTCCAGGAAGAATTTGAACAAAAACACTGACAATGATGGTATGTCAATCACCATGGCACAGACTGTCTTCTCTCCATATGATATTAGGAAAGTTTTGCATCTCAGAACATTATAACTCATTGCTCATACAAGTAATATCACCCCAGGATTAAAAAAAAAATTCTCTGGCCTTGCAAAGAACATGCCTTTTGCTCCTAAATCATTTCTTCCTGTGAAATGAAATCTGTGGAAAATCTAAGTCAATATAATAATTAATGCTCTATACTCAACAAGTGAGAGTTAGCAGTAAATGCTGCATGAACAATCCGATTCTGAAACTTTTGATTTTGAGAAAAAAGCAAGCATTCCTTTATATAAAACGGAAAATAGTTTGGAGAGTGAACATCAAACAAATGAAAGTCTGTCCAAAAGAAGCATTAGGTCATATGCATATTCTTCTTTAAAGCTTATTATATAGCATTACTTATATAATCCTATTCTGTCTAATGTGTTCAGTACTTATTTTCAAAAATAGAATAGAATTTTGCATTTTATAGTGCTATTTAAAGTTATCATAAAATGTATTACAATTATGCATTTGAAATTGATAGCATAGCAATTGCATAAATGTATGTGGCAGCTTTTGTCAGTTCAAGAATAGCTCACCTATAAGATTGGGCACTCAAGTTTTATTGGAAATGGAAATACAGTGTTGTCTTTTTTTTTTTTTTAAATGCTATGCTTTCTTTCAGAGTAAATTAAAAACCATTAGAAATAGCAAGGGTCAAGAATCCTGAGCCACTGGTTATTAGAAATTTATTTACCATTTGATCTTTAAGTAGAAAAATTCCATTTTCTTTATGAATGATGAGATGATACCCTATCAAAACTAATGTCCTGGGAATTCTATTGATTACACTGAAATCCCATAGGGGGGAGAGGTTTTTAAAGTACAACTAAATATAGCAGGTATTGAAATGCTCCTTTTAGTTTTATAATGAAAATAAGCTTTTCCTAAAAGCTTTTTAAAAATCTCCAGTTTTATTAGAATCACAAAGTCTTAGTGATTGTATAATAATATTAAATCAAAACTTTATTAGTAAGGGAATGAATCTCAATATGACCACTTCCATTTTTTAAAAAATCCTAATTCTCTTCTGATTAATTCTGATTCTCCTTTCTTTCTTTTCTCCTATTATTTCTTACAGTACCACAACCTCAAATATTTTACAAAATAAATAAAAATTAAAATTCACTGTAAGTTCTTCTTTCATTCTGACTTTTTAAAAAATAACAGATAAAAATAAAATACATTCCTTAAGTTCATAGCAAATGAAAAGGGGCAAACAGATATGACTATCAATTAAGGAAAGAGACAGAGAGAGAGACAGAGGGATAGAGACATTCTTCAGGAAAGAGTAGACAGTTTTCAGTACTGAATTAAGATTTATCTTTGTTTGCATGAGGATATATACTGATGATTTTTTAATTTTTTTAAACCCTTAACTTCTGTGTATTGCCTCTTAGGTGGAAGAGTGAGCAATGGGGGTCAAGTGACTTGCCCAGGGCCACATAGTGGGAAGTATCTGAGGCCGGATTTGAACCTAAGACCTCCCTTCTCTAGGCCTGGCTCTCAATCCACTGAGCTACCCAGCTGCCCCAATACTGATGATTTTTTAATGCAACTTTCAAAGTGTTATTACCTATTTATGTTCACTATACAAACATCTTAACATTGCCCTTCAGGTAAAATGCAATTATGATTATTCTCAGATTGTGATGCTTTATATTTCACTGGGAGAACATTTCTGTTTAACAGGTAGAATTTGTAGCAGTTTAAGATAAATGAAGGGGAAGCTAGGTGGCACAATGAATAGAGTGTCAGCCTTGGAGTCAGGAGTACTCATCTTCATGACTTCAAACCTGGCCTTAGACATTTATTAGCTATGTGACCCATAGCAATTTATTTAACTCTATTTAGCTCAGTTCCTCATGGATAAAAATGAGCTAGAAAAGAAAATGGCAAGCCATTCCAGTATCTTTGCCAACAAAAATCAAGATTTATCACAGAGGCTCAAAATAACTGAACAGCATTTATAAGTATCTTGACATTATTGAAATTCTTATCTTTCTCTTTTCTGTAGTATCTAACACTATACATTGTATATAGACAATTTCAATTCATCAGTAAACATTAATTATGCTCCTACTATATGCCAAATACTAGGATAAAGTCTTAGAAATAAAAAAAAGCAATAATAGCCCTTGCCCTCAAGAAACATATGTTACAATGGAGGAAGGATAATGTATATATAATAAGTCAAATGAATTCTTTTTAAGATAGTCTGGTAGGGAGGGTAATGACACTTAGATGGAGTAATGATCAAGGAGAGTTTCATTAGTACTCAAATTGATACATGAAAGGAATAAAGAATTCCAAGAGCCACAGATGAGAAGGATGTGAAATCCAATCAAGGTATATAGTTAATAAATGTTTGCTGAATTAATTAAGATTTATTCTGCAGAATAAAAAGAAAAGGAAAAAATTGAGGATATTGTATTATTGATTTTCAAATATTTTAAGAATTTGTCTCATGAAGTCTATTATTCCATTAGACTATTTCCTTTTTGAAATCAAGAACAGAACTAATATCTTTATTTGGGTTAAAAAGAGGTCGATTTTAGGTCATTAAAAGGAATTGTTCTCTCTGAGTTGTTTTTAAGGGATTGGAATATCTTGCACTATACTTAGTTGTTATCACTAGAAGTGTTTAGTTAGAATTTTGATAGCTACCTGTCTGATATACTTGCAAAGTATATTTGGGAAATAGCTTTAACTGGAAGACCACAAGATCCCCTTCAGTGTACTATGTTTGAGGTTCACCTGATCAATGTTTTTTAATTTTAAGAATCCCAGCTATGTTCTACTATATCTACTTGATGCAATTTGTACAATGCTATCTTCAAAGACTACCATATGTAATAAATATGATTTTGATTTGAACTCTGTGTTGGACATTCAGGTGATTGTGGCAAACACATTGGATGAGCATCCATTTCTTTTCACGCTTTATTTAATATTAATAATCCAAGATTGAACAAATTATTTCTGTTATATATTTCAGGAAATCTCATGTAATTTTGTCAAGGGCTCAGGAGACTTCATAAAAATTTTTCATTTTTATGGTGTGTAAAATTCAAAATGGGAAATTAGTCACAATATACATTGTGGCTAGATTCATTGCCATCAACAAAATGAAATAGAATGGTCATGATCCAGACATGTGGTTCATGAAGGAAGAAACCAAAGGGAGAATTCAGATGTCATATAAACAATGTGTATATGTCCACATTGTAAGGGTCAGAATGTAAGGGCTTAAAAATAGAGTTGGACTCAATTTATAAGTGTGGTTGCCAAGAATTATTACTCAATTCCAAATGATTTTTTTATGTTAGTTTATTTACAATAGGAGAAATAGTGAAAGTAAGAAAATCAGAGAGAGTAGATATTTACTCTGGCTTGGTCCTAACCAAGCAGGGCTTCAGAGGCTCCAGCAAAGGGGACCCAGAAGTAAATGAAACAAGGGATTTAGCCACAAGGCCTCCTCCAAGATGAGGGGCCTCTTCAGAGACTAGTATCTCCAGAACAAGCCAGAGAAAGGAAGTCAGCCTTTTTCACTCACTGATGTGGTAGTCCTAAGGCAGTCAGAGGTCCTCAGCCAGAGCTCCTTGAGGGTCAAATTGAAGGCAAAAGACTCTGCCCAGTTAGGAGGCTATCTCCAGAATACAATCTCTTCAGACAATCTTCTCCAAGACCATTTACCCAGACTGAGTGCAGGGCTTGCTTTTATGGTGACTTCTTGTCTCCTCCCCTCTTCACAGGGGCCAATCACAGTTTCCAAATTATCTTGCACTGCCCAGGGGGAAGTGTCTGTGGGATAGACTTCGCACCTTCTGAAGATCAATTTCTCATCAAAAGGGTTCACAGTTTCCTGATTAAACAGTTTCTGAGGGTGAGAACTCTAAAAAGAATTCACAAGTTTCTGACTGTTGGAGTTAGAAAAAAGGGTGGAGTTCTCCAAGTATCTTGCTGGCTTCTCACCTAGCACTAAGTAGGGTGTGAACTCACTAAGTGGTTTGGGAGCTCCTCCACCTAGTTCAAGTTTGTACTTAAATTAGAGTTAACTCAGGATAAACAATAGAGTAAAGAGTTCTCTTCCACAATATTTAATATATATGTGTGTATCTGTAACAGTATTTTTGTGACTACCAACATTTTTTACAATGTAAAAAAAAAGACTAGTTACTATATTTTAGGCATAGAGATTTAATATCACTATGATATTTTAAAAGACTTCAAGAGAAAGGCAATTTTATTTTTCTCTTCATAGAATTCCCCTACTTAGTTAACCTACTTTGTCATACTTAATGACAAAATAAAGGGTATTTTTTTTCTCTCTACTCCCCTCATGCTCTAAGATATACACAATAATTATATCATTTCCAATAGTATATCTGAATTAGTTAATAATGTATTTCCTCACATTCTGAGCTCTGACATTGTAAGCAAACTAACACCCTAGCTTATATGAGAGACCTCTCTTCCATCATCTGAACTACAAAATAAGCAATATGACAAAGGATAAGAGAAATAAGCAAAGTTCCAAGAAATGAGGATGAGGGGAAGGAACAATAGAATCACAGAGCCTTCTTGAACAAAACATAGATATTGTTGAAAGAGAACTTCAATTGAAAAGGAAATGTAGTATGCAAGAGCTGGGATATTGGAAAATGAATAACATCTGAACAAGTCATCTGAGAGGCAGGGTGATACACTGGTCAAAGTATGTGACTAAGAGTAAGGGTGTTTAGTTTTGAGTCTTCATTTGGCCACTCCTCATATGTGATCCATAGCACAATTCAACTTACCTCTTTTGGCTCTTGGTTTCCATATGTGTAAAATGAGTGGTTTTGGAAACTGGCTTTTAAATGCCTGATATCTCTCTGATTCTATTTTAATCAGACAGAATGTTATGTAAAAATGAATTAAATTGTGTTTGCTATTGCATAGAGAGATTTTGGTTTTGCCCTTGGAGATAATTCTGTGTTTTCATTTTTTAGAAATCTAAAATTTTTTCATCACATTTCTCTTGTAACTATTACTTTCCAAATGTTAAATATTCTTCTGTCATAGTGTAAAATATACTCCATTACTCAAGAAGCTTGGGGCAGCTAGGTGGCACAGTGGATAGAATGCCAGCCCTGGGGGCAGGAAGATTTACCTTCATGAATTTGGATCTGGTCTCAGATACCACTTAAGCTCATGACCCTGGGCAATTCACTTAACCCTTTTTGTCTCAGTTTCCTTATCTATAAAATGAGCTGGAAAAAAGAAAATGTCAAAGCACTGTAGTTTCTTCTCAAAGAAAACCCCAAATGGAGTCAGGAAGATGGAAATGACTGAACAACAGTCAAGAAACAACAAATAAATGAAAGTGGAAGAACAAAGATCAGCATATAAACCTAAGTGAAAGAATCATACCAATTTAGATGTTTGAATTAATCCAACAAATATTTAGTAATTTAAAACTCCTTACTTTCTATCTTAGAATCAATATTTGTATTGGTTCCAAAGCAGAAGAGCATTCAAGAGGAGGCAATGGGAGTTAAGTGACTTGTCCAGAGTCATAGAGCTAGGAAGTATCTGAGGACAAATTTGAAACCAGAACCTTCTTTCTCTAGGCTTTGTCATTAATCCACTGAGCCATCTATTTGTACCCTACAAATATTTAGAAGGTATCTCTGTAAAAACGTTTATCAAAGATATGTCTTCTTCCTTACTGGAGCTTTTCATCTAGTAGCAAGAAAAGCAGGCATATTGAAAAATAAACAAATTCTTAAGAAATGTTTAAAAGTGGACAAGTTGGGTTACCCTCTTAAATATCAGTCCTTCCTTGACTTTACTCTCAGCTTATTTTCTGGGTTGTTACTAATTTACCAGATGATCTGAGGGCTGAGAGTTCTAAGAGTCCCCACCCACTGCTGACTCAATTAACCCCTGAGATTCTGATAGTTTAAAGACTTTCCTCAGGCTTGGGTGTGAACTTTTAATCTCACTCTGAAACTGATCCGGGCAGAGGCTGATCAAATTCTAGCCCTTGGCTTAGGCTCAAGCTTTTAGTCTTATTGTGTTTTTGATCCAATCAGGCACACCCTTGATTGCCCTGCCCTGGAGATCCACCATTAGTTTGGGGCAAAAAGATCCCAGGGGGGCTTCCCCTGAGAACTGTGTCCTCACCCCAAACTGTAGATTATGTCCTCATCCAAAGCCCAGACTGGGATTCCTGGCTTCACTCTGGGACAACACAGATCAGAGTCTTTCAGCCCAGATTGCCATGGATTGGGTCTCCAGACTTCTCCAAGGTTGGCTTGGACATCTTTTTGCCTGTCAGGATCTCAGGCTCTGACTTACCTTAGGCTTAAATCCAGAATTTATGATGTGGGGGTGTGGTTTGCTCTTGGCTTGTTCTTCACTTGCTGCTACCTTCTATGCCTCCTGCTAGCTCTGCTCCCCTCTCACTTCAGTTCCCCAGATAATCTTTGCCTACCTTCTGGGTTTTTCTTTTTTTGAAGGTTGTTTCCCTCTGTCTCCTTGTTGGTTCTTTCACTCCTGTTTTCATTTTGTGGAGATATTTTTTTTTAATTTTTTAAATCCTTAACTTTCTGTGTATTGATTTATAGGTAGAAGATGGGTAAGGGTAGGCAGTGGGGGTCAAGTGACTTGCCCAGGGTCACACAGCTGGGAAGTGTCTGAGACCGGATTTGAACCCAGGACCTCCTGTCTCTAGGCCTGGCTCTCAATCCACTGAGCTACCCAGCTGCCCCTTGTGGAGATATTTTAATCTTGGTCAGAGAGTATTCTCAGAGTGACACTATTTGCTTCTCCATCTTGGCTCCACCCCAAGAAGTCTACTACCTGAAAGCCATGATCAAGAAAAAACCTTGGACATCATATTATAAGAAATTATCAAAGATCACTGCCCAGAGATCCTTGAACAAGAAAATAAAATTGAAATTGAAAGAATTCACAGATTACCACCAGAAAGAAATCTTCAAATGACAACTTCCAGGAATGTAATAGCTAAATTCAAGAGCAACCAAGCCCAGGAGAAAATACTTCAGACAGTCAGAAAGAAAACATTCAAATACCATGAGCTACAATAAAGATCACAAAGGACCTAGAGGTTTCTACATAAAAGAATTGAAAGGGATGAAATATGATATACAGGAAGGCAAAAGATTTGGGTTTAGAAATGGTTGCCTATTCAGTGAAATGGAGTATATTCTTTCAGGATAAAATATGGACATTAAATATGACAGAAGATTTTCAATCATTTCTGAAGAATAAGCCAGACCTAAACAAGGAATTCGATGTTCAAACACAAGACACAAGAGAAGCCCCAAAAGATAAATAAGAAAGAGAAAATTTAAAGGATTCCTTAAGTTAAAAATGTTTATATGTCTACATGGAAAGAGGATTTCTGTAATTCTCAAAAATTACTCTTAGTAGTAGAGAAGATAGAAGGAATGTACTCAGAAAGAGAATGGAGAAGTAAGCTAATTATGATGATAAGATGTATATGATAATATATGATATAATGTATATGTAAATGTGATGATATGGAAAGATATGTATGTATGATATGATATGTATGTATATTCATATGTAAAAATCAATCATCATCATCAACAACAACATTATTATCTACATCATGAATATTATCATGAACATCATCAACATTGTCATCAACAACAACATCATCAACAACAACATTGTCAACAACATCATTATCATTTGCAACAACACTGTCATCAACATCAACATCTACAACACCAACATCAACATCAATCTAACTATCCATCTTTTCCTGGCCCAGGAAAAATTTTTTCTGGGTGGCGTAACCTAATAACATACTATGCAGAAGTACTGAATGGGAACCATAAGACCTAAACTATAGGCTTGAATGCCACTATATGTCCATTGGGGGTAAAAAGAAAGCCTTCTTTTTCCTGGACTCAGTTTCCTCATTTATGTATGAGTGAAGCTTACCCAAACTCTGCCTTAAGTTTATCAATTAAATCAAAGAATAAACCAGGTGTAAACAAGAAAAAAGAAGATTATTCACTTGTAAAAATGAATGACATGGAAATATGTTTTGCATGATAATACATGTATAACCCAGATTGACTTACTTGCCAGCCTTGGGAGGGGGGAGGGACATGGAGGGAGATGATCCAAGTGTCTCTCCTCTTGAAACTTTTCAGTTCTTAAAACATAACAGCAGCCTATTCTTGGAACCTATTCCTCTCTTTACAATTATGGTATCCTTTATATTGCTCAGTCAAATTTTTTCATAGGTGAGTACAAGTTCAGCATATTAATCTCTTGGCTAAATTATAATGTTTCTAGCACCTACCACATAGATCTATTAAGAAGTGGAAATGATGTAACAAATGCAAAGGGCTCTTTAAAGCTTACAGTTCTAAATAAATATCAGATCATCATCATAAAAAAAAGAAATCAAAATTATCATTAAGCACATGAAAAGGAGTTCTAAATTCCTCCTGATTAGAGAAATGAAAATTAAAACATTTAAATACCACCTCACACTTAGCAGACTAGTCAATATGACAGCAAAGAAAGTGATAAATATTGGAGAGGATATGGCAAAACTGGTACACTAATAAACTGCTGGTGAAGTTGTGAATTAATCCAATCATTCTGGAGGTCATTTTGGAATTATGGGCAAAGGGCTTTAAAAGAATGCTTGCCCTTTGCTCCAGCCATATTACTGCTGGGTTTGTGCCTCAAAGAGACAATAAGGAAAAAGATTTGTACAAAAATATTTATAGCTGTGCACTTTGTGGTTGCAAAAAAATAAAAATAAAAGTAAAATGAGAGGGTATTCATCAATAGGGGAATGGCTGAACAAATTGTGGTATCTGATAGTGATGGAATACTATTGTGATGAAAGGAATAAAGAACTGGCAGAATTTCATGTGAACTGGAATGACCTCCAGGAACTGATGCAGAGTGAAAGGAGAAGAACCAGGAGAATATTGTACATAGAGACTGATACACTGTGACACAATAAAAAATAATAGACTTTTCTACTAGCAACAATGCAATGATCCAGGACAACCCAAAAGAACTTATGAGAAAGAACGCTATCCACATTTTAATGTGGGTAATTTGAGGAAAGGTGGGGTATAAGGGAGTTTAAAAGGAGGATGTTTGAGACTTGCTAAGTGGGTAATCTCGGTTACAGATAGGCTGGGATTAATGGAGATTCAGGGTATAATAGGACTGAAGTCAGGAGTATAACACAGAAGGAAAACAGAGATCTTTTAGGGAGAAGAGAAATTAAACTAAACAGACAAACACAGCAGGCTTACAGACTGGGACTTAGACTCAAACACAAGCTGAGGGAAATAGACTAGACTGAAATTAACAAACAGGCTT
Organism: Gracilinanus agilis; assembly: GCF_016433145.1. Lineage (NCBI taxonomy): Eukaryota > Metazoa > Chordata > Mammalia > Didelphimorphia > Didelphidae > Gracilinanus > Gracilinanus agilis. The sequence goes on along the minus strand of NC_058130.1, from coordinate 468,624,743 downwards.
TAGTTAATTTCACAGGAAGGGACCTGTTTTGAAGTAACACCTTCCTTCAAGATGGATGCCCAGCTTCCCTCTAAGCCCAGAGTATGTTGTCTCTTTCCCTCTTCTTCCCTCTTGATAACTAACAGACAAATTATACTAATAGGGCTGTTGAAACAAAAGGGTTTATTTTCTTTGAAGGATGTTTGTTAGGAAGGTGGATCAAAGGAAAGCCCTATCAGTTGTCTCAGGTACCTCAGGTGGGGGAAGGGAAACAAAGATGGAGTCTGAGTAAGGACCTGCCTTTAAACTCAGCTTTACAAAATGCTATTGTTATCTAAAGGGAATAAATGATGACTGACTAACTATAACTAATGCTGGCAATTACTTTCCTTATTAACTCCACAGACATATAAGGTAAGGGAGGGAAGGCAGGGATGGTATTAGGAAAGGAAGATATAAAGGGTTTATCTAAAATAATAATTTCTTAAGTAAATATGTTAAAGCTAGGCTAAATTTCAATATTAAAGCTAGGTAATCAAAGCAGCTCAGCTGAGATTCACAACCTCCCTCCATGGAAGATCCAGCCAACTGCCTTTTCCTCAAGATTCCAAACCTCTAACAGTTTTTGGAACTCAGCCAAAGCTAGAAAAAAACTATATCACCCCAATTCTGTATACTACAACATCCAGAGAAAGAATTGTGGGAGCGGAAATGCAGAAGAAAAACATAATTGATCACGTGGTTTGATGGGGATATGATTGAGTTTTTGGTGTTAAAAGATCACTCTATTACAAATATGAATAAAGTGGAAATAGGTTTTGAACAATGCTATATGTATAACCCAGTGTAATTGCTTATCAGTTTTGGGCGGGGGGGTGTGGGGGGGAGGGAAGAGGAGTGGGAAAAATCATGAATCAAGTAACCATGCAAAAAGATTCTAAATAAATTAAAAAAAAAACTTTTAAAGTACTGTATTAAAATTCATTTTGTTATAATCATAATCTCAGGGTAGCTATGATCTAATTGAAATCTCTTTCCCTTATTAAACAGTGAACACAGAATAAAAATATAGCTTTGGGCTATCATGTGACACAGATTTCCTCAAGTACATTAGTTAAAGAGAAGCATATCAATGATTGATAAAGTGATAATGTACATTTAGCCAGCACCTTAAAAATCATATATTTTATTAGACCAATATTTATCAGTTTTGATATTACTCCCTTTGATACAGGGATAGAGGTATACATATGTCAATCCATCTATGCCTGAATGAATGTTCTTTTATTGGTATCTATAGCCACCACTTCATGGGTAACTTTCTAATAAAAATTATAATGCTTGTAAGTATTTTCAGTCTGATCTTCAGAAAACAGAAAACAAACACCATCAATCACCAGAATCATGCCCAAAATCTTAGCAGATCTTATGCCCTGCTATCTTGTATATTTTTTCACCTAGGTTAGTTCCCCACTAACCTCCCACCTTGGGTAGGTTCCTGGATAAGGTTTGGATCACCATATAGGGTTAGGACTAGTGAGGAACCAGGTTAAGGCTTTAGTTGAAGTTTATAAATAGTACTGAAAGAGACTATAGTTATACTCTCATTGTTAGTGATTACTTCAAATAGAAATCTGCCATTCTGTAATTTCCCTGCATTTCAATTCATTCTGCTGAGGCTAAGATGAATGAACCTAATTATTTTTTTCCATATGACAATTCTTCAAATAGTTGATGATTTTTCTCATGTTCTAGTCCATCTCCCACCTTGCTCTAGTTTTTCTTTTCTTGAATTCAGTAATTCTCTAGTGCTTTCAAAGGATTCTGGAACACTTTTCAAGATCCTTCTTGCCCTTCTTTAGATACTAGCTTTTTAATGTTTTTTTTTTTCTAAAATCTAGCCTCAATACGTGAATACATGAATGAAACATCCCAAATGTTTTCTGAACCAGGTCACTATACAAAGGGCCTAGCAACACCCCAATACTGAATATTCTGTTTCTCACTGGGGCCCAAGATCTACTTTTGTAAGATTGATTTTATTACTTTCAGTTACCAAGTCCTCACTATTAATGATCATATATTAAGTTCTCAGAGAAGGTATCAATCTCTAATCTGAACATTAAAACCATTCTTTTCAACACAATTCGGTAAATATTTGCTAATATCACTATTTTAGATATTGAGAAAGAAATAAACTTTAGATAAGAAGTGGATCTAGGTCGGTGATTGGGAAAATAGAGAATGTAACAATAGTAATAGGACAAATTCAGAAATAAGCATAGACTAAAATAATAGGTGTGTAAAATATGTCTATCTTATTGTGTATATATGGGTATATATATATGCTTATGTATATATATTTTTAAAATAATTATTACTAAACTAAGGGTTGAGGAAAAGCTTTCTACAAGAAATAATATCTGAGAGATTTAAGTTCAGCTTTGGACTTGGTCCAGCAAGAGAGAGGTATTTGAATGTTTCAGCTCAGTAATGTTTACAACCTTTAATAAGTCCAGCTCAATGTAAGATTGGAGGAACAGACTGAGCAAAAAGGAAATGGGATGTGGACAGTAAGGGGTAACAATCAGGGGTACAAAGGAAGAGAAAAGGGAAGAACTTTCAGAGGACTTGGACATTTGTTTTGGAAGAATTTAGTAGCTGAGTTGGGCAGATATCTGACAAGGGGTATTAGGCAGATAACCTTTATTTATACTGAGCTGATGAATGGACAGTGTTGAACAGGATTAAGACTTGTGGCAGGATTAAAGAAAGCTAACAAATTCTTTTTTGCAAACCAAAGCCACAGGTAACTTCTCCCCAGATTCCCTCAGATGTGTCTAAGAGAGAAAGGGAACCTCATGTACAGAATGAATGGAAAAGAGGGGGGGCACTGGGATGACTCTAGAAATTTCTTCTATTTTTGTCTTAAGGTAGTTATAAAAATTCAACAAGAAGGAGAGGCATAGGCAGGAGACATAATAATCCAGGAATAGGAGATTTCATTGGGGAGAGGGGGAAATGTGAATCATGGAGTTCAGCTGGACAAAAGAAATTTGGAAGATGAATAATGTTAGTTGAAGCTGAAAAGGTAGAATGGTTTCTGAATTGTACAAGGCCTTGTATGATCAAAGGAATATGAGCTTTAGATGTTAGAGGAAAAGGAATCACTTATTCAAGGGATTTATGAGCAGTAGCATGTAATGACCAGAGGTTTTGAGAAATATGAATGTTAATTGGGGTAAGTGGTAGAAAGGATAGAAATCTTTCTTTGTAAGCTCTTAGGATAGTCTGAGCAGGTAGTAACTAAGGAATATATTTTGTGGTGACTGTGGAAGAGAAAAGAGGCCAACTGTGAGTAATATTGTTATGATCAACAAGACATTAAAATTATATGCATCTCTCTATAGATATTTGTGTACATATACATGCATATAGTTATACACATAACTTGATGTGTGTGTATGTGTGTGTGTGTGTGTGTGTGTGTGTGTGTGTGTGTGTATTCCTACATATGCTACTTTGGAGTCACCCTTGGCTCTTCACTTTGACTCCCTCACTGTCTAATCAATAGTTAATATTTCTATATCTGTCTCTTGTTATCTCTATTCTCATGGTCATCTTTCTGTTCAGAACCTCTTCACCTCACAATTAGATTCTTGCAGTTCATTTCCTTCCTTTTCAGTCCATGTTCCACATATCTGAAAAAAGTGATTTTCCTAAGGCACAAGGCCAAATTTGTTATCCCTCTGCTCAATGATCCCTAGTGGTTCCCTATTATATCTAGGATCAAATAAGAACTATTTGATATTTAAAGCCTTTTACAACCAGACTTCAAACTAACTTTTAAATTTGTGTTACTTCACTCTTCCCATTCCCTTCTTATATTCTACAATTCATGCAAACTGACCTACTTCAAACTCCTCACACATGACAGTCAATGCTGTATCTGAATGTCTTTGCCAAACTGATTCTCTTACAAGGAATGCATTTCCTCTTTACCTCCATATCTCTAGTATCCTTCAAAATTCAATTTAGGCACCTTCTAGATGAAGCCTTTCCTGATCCTTTCCACTTCTGTTTTCTGACTTCGCATGAAAAAAAAAATGATATGGAAGCAAATCCACCACTTAAAATATGTATTTATGTTGTATATACAGATGTGTATATTGTTATATGTGTTATGAGCATGAATATATATATATGTGTTATATATATATATTCAAATCTATTTCTCAGATTCTTATCCATATTCCTTGAGCAAGTCATGTGACCTCTGTTTACCTCAGTTTTCTCATCTTCCTCATTTTCTCACCTATCTTCCTGGGTTGTTTTGTGGATCAAATGAAATAATAATTATAGAGTATTTAACACAGTGCCTGGCACATACTAGGCACTTTATAAATGTTGTTATTTTTATTAATTATATGCATGTCATCTGCCATATACACTGAAAAGCCTGGGGGGGGGCAAGGACTATGACATTTCCATCTTTGAATACCCTGTTTCTGGTATCATGTCTGGCTCACGGTGGTTATTTAAGAAATATCTCTTGAGCAAATGATTGATATGTAAACATACATATGTATTTGTTATTTCTATCCAAGATGAATTAATAACATAAACTCTAACATAGAACCTCAGGAAAATTATGAATATGTCATATTTCATCAGATAAATGACATAAATTAATTATTTCAAAAGGTACTATCTCTTATTTAAAATTATATGGACATATATAAATATGATGTCATTATATTATAAATTATGTATACTTATAATGTGAATACATGCAAAATATAAATGTGTGGAGAGAGAAACAGAGGCAGAGACAAAGAGAGACAGAAAGATTAACTTGGATTTAGAATATTTAGGTTCTTATCCTGCCTTATGAGTTTGTCTTTTACTTGCCTTAGTAGTTGTGAAAATCTCTGTACCTCAGGTTTTTTTTTGTTGTTGTTGTTTTAATTCATAGAAGTAAGGATATGGACTATCTGAACCCTAATTTCACTTTTACTTCTTTCATGTTACACCTATATTAAAGCTGGAACAAATGTTTGGAAACTGAATTTTTGGAGAGAGTCAAAAGTAATTGCTTGAGGGAAAGAAAGGAGTTAACCAGGGGAATGATTAGGTTTAAGAAAAGCTATGGAATTATCATGTGTAATGGAGGATTGGAGGGATGTTAACTATTATTATTTGTGGGTTCACACTGGGGTGAGAGAGAGTATCCTCACAACAGCAGTGTTCAGCGTTACTCCAGTGCTGTTTCTGCTCCTCCCGGATCACCAGCTGCACTCTTCCAGGTGGGTAGATTCTGGGAGCTGACCCAGCCCAAAGTTGACCTGTAACTCAGGTTGGGATTTAGTAGTCTCTACCAAAATCTCCCACAAGTAGGTGACAGTCTTTCCACAGGATCACTGGTAAATTTGGTGTCTCCTAGGTGTGAGTTGCTGCTTGCCCCAACCAACATGGAGTCCTTCTCAGTGAGCAAGAAGCACATTTCCTGCTTCTTCATTCCATCTTGGAATCCTCCAGCCCTTCCTGCTAGGTCCAACACTAATACTAAATTAATAGCTAAATAATCCTCACAACACATGTTATTGTCAAAGTTAAAGCTAGGCAGTAAGAAACCAGGGCAGATAAAATAAAGGGGGTAGGCCTTATTGAGCTAGGCCTACAATAAAGAAAAAGCTATCAGGATCAGTAGTAAATAGTACATAAGAAGAGTGTCTGAACTAAGAGAGTCGAAGTCTATTGGCTTAGTCACTTTAAGCCACAAGTGTACATCATCTAAAAAGCTTAATCTTATATAAAATCCTTAGGAACCGATTAATGGAAGTAAATGCAATAAAAAGAAAAAAAATTTCTACAATTACACAGGTAAATTTGTTTCTTTGCCCACTTCCTCCCAAACCCTATGATCATCTCCTTGCTCATCATGTGCCTGCAAGGCTATTTAGTCAGGATATTTTATTTTAGACATTTTGTACCAGTGTTCTCCTGGGATATTAGAACTAGATGGGAGCTTAATAAATTGACCCATTTAAATCAGCTTTCCCAGGAAAGAGACCTTAAATCACCACAACAATTGTCAGAGCAAAACAGTCTGAATCATACACATTTTAAAATTTATAGGTTATAGAGAGCTTTTTTTCCAGACCTAACTGGGGGAATATAGCAAAGTCAATAATTCTACTTGAGCATAGATTATGGTTTTTTTTTTTCTTGAGAAGAACAGAGTTCCTTGAACTTTCAACTAAAATCTAAGCCGTACATGAGCCTGTGATTTAAACTTAGCAGAATTTTCATTTAAAATATTTTCTTCACATGCCTGATATCATTATCAATAATCATATTACTATTATTTTGGTGGAATGAGCCCTGATCATGAAGGAAGAGGCCTTGGGTTCAAGTACCGCCCCCCCCCTTTTTTTTTTTAACAAACAAGTCACTTAACAGCTTGGATTCAGTTTCTTCACCACTAAAAAGAAAGAAAGGACTAAGTAATATACTGATGTCTCTTTCAGCTTTTGATCTTTATATGCTAATCTCATACTATATGGTAGAATTTCAGACCAAAGGGAAGCTGCATGATATTTGGGAATTCAAATTCACTTCATTAAGGACTGTATGCCTCTTCTGAATATACCACACTCAGAAGTACATAATTAAGAGTCAACTGGAAGTCATATCTTAATGGTTCATTTTAATATATAGGCTTATGAGGCCATTTTTCTGAATTATACTATATAGTTTAGATATGACTCAAGGTTTTAAGAAACTTAACATTATCAAAAAGGATTCCAGAACAATACCACATACTTGAAAGATATTAAATTCTTCACATATCAAAATGAATGTTTAGTTAGTTGTAATAGGTGAGATTCAAGAAATTATAAAAACATTTAATTAAAAAAACTTCATGAGGCAATATGTAATGAAAAGAGTTATTGAGTTAAGGAATTGAGATTTTAATCCGGGTTCTAAAATTTAGACATTACCATGCAAAATTAGCTAGACATAATCCCGCTGAAGTATTATTCTTTCACCTACAAAATGAAGGAGTTGAATTAGGCAACTTATAAGATCTTTTCCATTTTCAAATTTTTAATTCTATGTAACTAAATTTCTAATACATTTCTTAATACATTGATTAATTCATGAAAGTTGAACATTAATTATGAATTATATACATTTATAGACATTAAACCACAGAAACTATTTATTTTAAAGGAAAATCAATGAAACAATCCAACATGATAAAATAACTTTTTATTATCCTCATTTATTTTGTTTTTATCCTTCATACATTGTTCCTCATTAACCATAGTGAACTATTTTATCTGACCCTTTAGAAATTATATTGGTTTCCAGTTAATTTCTTGCTAGAGAAATTCTACGGCAGACATATGCTTTCTTCACAAAAGACTGTCACATAGATTAACATTGAAGTTCATTTTTCACTCCACAAAATAAATTCTCTAATAACTTAAAGAAATCTTGACTTCAGCTAGTATATGAAAGTATGATGCTACTCATAAATCTAAGATATTCTCTATTCTCTAGTCTCTATTTTCTATTCCAGCTAAATTAATCTACAATCTATTCCCTATAGTATAATCCCTCTTTTTCCTCCATGTCTTTCCATATGTCGTCAACCATATTTAGAATCTATTATCTCATTTCTACCTCAGAGATTCCTAAAATTTTTTCAAAGTATAGCTTAGCAACAACCTCCTAGAGCAGGGGTCAGCAACGTATGGCTCTCGACCCATATCTGGCTCTTTTGAGGGCCAGACATGGCTCTTTCTTCAGGAGCCATAAAGACAACCACAGCACAGTAATTAACAATTTATGCATGACATCGTGTGTCACATGATACATCATGTAATCCTTTCGGTACCACGACTATCTTCTAACTTAGAAGGCTCCCTCATTGATATTGCCACGTGAGACGAATCCTGGTCTTTAGTTCGGCTTGGTAGCTGTGCTGTGTGTTCTTCCTTCTGCCCTCCTTTTACTCTTTCCACACCTGTTACTGACATCTTGGGGTTCTGTATAGTGATTGATCGCTTTTGTCTACATTCTCTACCCCCCTGCCTCTGATTTACACGGCTTTATCTCAGTGCATTCATGGGGTCTGCACTCCCTATTTGTGGGGTTGTTATTGTTTTTAACTTTTCTACCTGCTCTTAAAGGGGAACTATAGTCAGATTACACCTTTACATATGCTTCATTAGTGAGAAGCATTTCTCTCCAGTAGTTGTTTCATTTGATACAGAATGATTGAGTAGGCAGCACTGATAAACACCTGTACCAGGAAATGTGTGTGATGTGTCCTGGCCAGTTTTTCATGAAAAGGTACCTTCCTCCCCCACTACTTACTAATGCCTGCACACAAGTCATGTTATTTTCTATAATCCCCTGATCTCCTACTTAATTTATGTGGCCAAATGGCTTAACCAGCAGGCTGGCAGCTTTTTCTTCTCCTGTTGCCTGACTTGAGAGAAGGAGAGGAAAAAGTATTCTTCCCTGAATTTTTTTCTCTTTATTTTAGAAATTTTCTTAGTGTAAAGTAGTTTTATATGTATGTGAGCAGTTATATCAGTACTATAGTGCCCCATTAAGTCTTGTTTTTTGATTAATAATCACAATAATTTTGATTAATAATCAGCAAAATCATGCAGCACCAGAAGTCACATTAATGTACTTTATTCATCATTGGTTAGCACAAATTAACGTTATTAAAAATAGCTCAGAGACTTATTGTACTTTAAAAGTGTTGTTCTTACATAAAATGCACAAATTTACTTTTATTCAGTGTTAAACATATTGTACGGCTTTTGTGAAATTGCATTTTAAAAAATGTGGCGTTTATGGCTCTCATGGCCAAAAAGGTTGCAGACTCCTGTCCTACAGGATACCTTTCCTATTGCCCTAGATGAGTGATGGGCAAACTACAGCCCTTGGGCCAGATGCGGGCCCCTGAAATGCTCTATCCTGTCACATTATTCCTAATCTGATTAATACAACAAGTAGGATACAATACAATGAAAGTTTGAAAGAGTTGCCTTAGAAATAGACCGACAGATGAACATTTCCTTTCCTTTGGCCCCTTCTTTAAAAAGTTTGCCCATCACTGCCCTATATGATAGGTAGCATTCTTCCTTTCTATCCCTGTTCTATTCTTCCCAGATACAATTTAATAGCAAATATTAGATACTTACTATATGACAGACACTGCAGAACACTTGGGCTCTAAACACAAAATTAAAGCTATCCTTAAGTAGCTCATTCTTTAAGGGGAAAAAGATATGTATACATGTAAGTAAATATATATTGTATATGAAATAAATACAAAGTGAAGGAGAGAAGAGATGCATTGACAGGAAAGGGCTCATGTCCTGACACTTAAGCTGAACTTGAAGGATTTTCAGTAGAGGTAAGGAGTTGCTGTGCTCAATGTAAGCAGGTAAGTGTGTGTAAAGATACATAAAAATGTAAGATACACATAGGTATGAATAAAAGGGAGGAAACCTGTTGAGTTGCCAATGAAGTGAATTAGTCATTTAATTGACTTTAATCTTTTATTATTGTTATTATTAAATAATTTATATTATTTATATTTATATGCTATATATTTATATGCTAATATGTTACATTACCCTAAATTGATCCTTAGTATATGATTATTTTGTTATATTATCTATTTTTTAAAACACTTACTGTGTGCCTTAGAATCAATATGAAATATTGATTCTAAGGCAAAAGAATGGTAAGGAATAGGCAATGGGGGTTAAGTGACTTGTCCAGGGTCATACAGTTAGGACGTTTCTGAGGTCAGATTTGAACCTAGCACCTCCTGTTCTAGGCCTGGTTCTTAATCTACTCAGCTACTCAGCTGTACCCTATATTTACTTATTTACTCATTATTAAATAGTTATTCTGTGCCAGGCACTCTCCTAAGTACAGGGAATACAAAAAAGCCCAAATCAGTCCCTACTCTCAAGAAGCATACAACTTAAATGGGGAGGCAACAATTAAATAATTATTTACATACAAGATATTGGCAGAATAAATTGGGCAAAACTCTAGAGGGAAGATGCTAACATTACAATGAATTAGAGAAATGTTTTTTGTTTGTTTTTTTGTTGTTGTTGAAGTTAGGACTTAGCTGAAAGGAAGGCAGAAATACTAATATGTAGGGATAAGAAGGAAAAGCATCCTAGGCATGGATGAGGATGATTGAAAATGAAAGGAGTTAGGAGATTCATTGTTTACAAAGAGGAACAGTAAGGAGGACAGCCTTTCACTGATAAGGTACATGGATAAGAGTAAAGTATTAAAAGACTAGAGATTTGAAGTGAGATGAAAAGGTCTGAAAAAGCTACTATACTGAATTTGATAATGAATCAATTAGGCTGGCATGAACAGATCACTTTGCTGCAATGGGAGCCTAGTTGAGGTTATGTAACATAAATTTTTACTAACCCTAATTAGTACTTATATTATTTTCTCCAATTTCATTCAGCATCTTATGAATGGGAGCAAAGGCTATGAATAGTGGGAGTAATCTAAAGCTTGATCTTGGCAGGGAAATATTGTTGAGAGGATGGGAGGGAAAGGGAATGGAGATGAATAAATTGCACAATATTAAGTAGAAATTTTAATAAAAATTAAGTATAACAAGGTGCAATATCTGGAAAGATAGGCTGGGATCAGATTGAAATAAATTTGTCAATCTCTAGCCAGGCTATTTTATTTTTATCCTAAAGTAAATAAAGATACACTAGAATCCTTTTGTACAAAACATTAAAATAGTCAATGTTGTGGGTTTGGAATATCACTTTGGAAGTTTTGTGGAGAATAGATTGGGGAGGGGAGAAAACTGAGCAATGGAGATCAATTAATATACAATTGAAGAGCCTAAGGTGGAAAAAATGAAAGGGGCTAAAGTTAAATTGTTCCATATAAAATTCTCCAAATATATTAGAAGGACTCCAGAAAGACAAAATAATGTAGAAAACCTTAAAAATCATATATACTCTTTTCCATGTATTCCAGAACATGACAAAATGATATTGACTAGCTAAAAGATAAGTACAAGCAGATCTCCCCAGAAAAGTCAATACTGTCATTTCTACCTTCATATTGCTTATATATAAATATATCCTCTTCTCTGGACTCACATAGACATTCTCTGTCACAGTTCCTCATTATATCATGCTTGGTCTGCAATAGCCTTTTGGTTGTTTTCTCTAGCTCAGTTCTCCTACCATTTCTTTTACTTAGCTCCGGAGTGACTTGCTTAACTTTAACAGATATTTCATTATGTCATTCCCCAACTCAATACCTTTCTATGGTTTGCTCTTAACTCCAGGATCAATTATAAAATCATCTTTTTGAATTTAAACTACCTCAAAACTTTTTCCTTTCTTACCCTTTCCAATGTTCTTTTTTTTTTACAACCCTCTATATTGTGCATAACCCAGAAACCCTAGCCCTTCTTTGAATATAACTTTCTATCTCTTCTTTCTTGCCATTCACTGGCTGACCTTCATGCCAGGAATGTTCTCCCTCTTCATCTCTTCCTTCTAGATTCCTGGGCTTTTTTTAGGACTCAATTCAAATCTCACATTCTATAAGATGACATTTTCATTTCCCAGTATCTTCTCTATATGCTCACTATCCATTTATACTTTTTATGCTCTATATAACTTGAGATCTTGTAGATTATTTCTTTCATATTATATTCCTTATTATAATGTAAATTGCTAGCAGGCAACTATAGAATTTATATTTCTTTGTGACATTAGCACTTAGCACAGTGTTTAACAGTATTATCACTATCTCTTGGATTTCCTGGATTCCTTCGAAGTTTAGCTCATGTATGGGCACTGCTTCCAAGAAACCTTTTTTGATCTCTACAATCTCTGTCTTCTGTCTCACCCTTCATTCCTTAAATAAATTATAATTATTTTTATACATAAATTGCAGGGAACTTTTTGTTTGTTTTTGTTTTTCTAGGATCTTCCATAATGTATATTATGGAATAGATATTTGATAAGTGTTTTATGATTGATCTCATTCTTTTCTATTCCTCCAAAAGTTCACCTCTCACCTCTAACAGAGTTCTTTAAAATCATGGAATTTAGTTTCTGGTTTTGACAAGGAATGTCACTTAGGGAGATTAATAGTGATGTTGCTAAGGAGTCATAATTGTTTGTAAAGAAATTGTAACTCAAGAATTCTTCCTTCAAGATACTCATAAAAGTGTATATTTCATTTACATGTGACATTTCATCTTTCTCCTAGATAAAACTTTTCTGTTTTTAGGCACATTCTTAAAACAGCTATGGTATTGGGTTTAGCTAGATATCCCAGTGGATTGAACCAGACTTATAGATGGGAAGAGTGGATTCAAATTTGGCCTCAGATATTTCCTAACTTTGTTACCCTGGGCAAGTCACTTAACCCCCATTGCCTAGCCCTTACTGTTCTCCTACCTTGGAACCAATATACAACATTAATTATGAGTCAGAATGTAAGGGTTTTTTTAAAAAGCTACAGTATAAGGACACATTAATGTAAGATAGTGTCCCACTGTCAAAAACTTTGCTTTTAGGGGAAAGTATAGAAGAATATTTTGGTAGTATATGGAAATTTTCTAAGCGATATTATAGTAAGAGACCCTTTACTTTTAACAATGCATGATACACAAATACCACCCCCCCACACACATCATGATATTAATATCTATTTTATACTTCTAGTATTTCCTGCTCTTTAAATTGTGCCTTCCAGGCTTTATGTTCTTTGAGCAAACAAAAGTGCCCAGATCAATTTTCTTTCAATGGAAATTTTGACAAATCAATTAAGCAAAATCTATAAAAGAAGAATTAAAAAAATCACCTCCAGTATTATTGTATATGAGGTGAATGAAGGCTGCAAATTATCTGTACCTGAAGAATAGTATTTAAAATAATTTACCTAGCTCTGATAAGTCATTTTTGTGAACAAAGTTCTTGCAGAAAAGCTAATTAAAAGTTAAAAAATATATACAGAACTGGATGCAAAATTGTTTATGTGAAAAATGAAAATATATTGTTACAACTTTGCAATATATTACTTATGAAAAATTATATGTTAATGACATAAAACATTCATGTTTCTCATTTATTAATTCATTCATTTTGGATTTTTGTTCTGGTGGTTTTTACGTTTTTTTGCCAAGCAAAAAATATATTATGATAGGAAAAAATAAAAAAAACCCCAATGCAATAATTAGAACAAGTATGCTTATAAAATTCAACTCTATTTTAAACTATTCTATCTTCTTCATTAATGTGAATATTATGGAAGTGAACTCAGAGTTCAGTGTTAGTCAATAATATAGTGGCAACCCATAAAGATAATGTCATCTTAGACTCAGAGAATTTTGTCCAATACCCCTCTCCAACTTAATACAGCTATTTCTTCAACGGTAAAATGAAAGGGTGGCATTCTCTGCCCTTGCAGCTCTAAATTTATGATCCTATAATCCTACTAAAATCTGGAAGTGAGGCTACAAAGAGGAAAGCTAATTCAGGTAATGTGTGGTTTTTTAACTCCCTTCCATAGGAATTTTGGCCAGCAGAAGGAGGTAAGGCTTTCCAGTTTGAGTATTTCTATCCTCTGGGCTTGACTTTGGATGAAATGTCTCTAGCTAGACTCCTCTCTTCCAAGACCAGTGGTTTGCTGGAGCTAGCTCCTACTGAGCTATGAGGAGACAATAGTTACATTTTTAGTGTAAGCATCACACCTTGGAAGTTGGCAAATACTACAAATCAGGGCTTGATTTGCTATGTGCGTGTTTTTTAAAGTTTTGTTGGCTTAACAAAAGGATAGAAAAAATATTTCTAATAAAATTAAACATAGAAGTGTGTTGTATCTGTATTTGTTCCCAGAGAACTGATTCTTAAACATTTAGCAGCAGGTAGCTAGGTGGCTCAGTGGATTGAAAGTTATGCCCTGAGACAGAAGGTCCTAGGTTCAAAATGGACTTCAGACATTTCCTGGCTGTATGTCCTCAGGGCAAGTCACTTAATCTCCATTGCTTAGCCCTTATCACTCTTCTGCTTTGGAACCAGTACATAGTATTGAATTTATGACTGAAGATAAAAGTTTAAAAAAAAATTCCAGCACATCCATGCCCACCTCCATTATGTCTTCTAGATGGAATGAAGAAGCCTTAGCCACTTGTGTCTGCATAGAGGTAGTAGCAGAGATGCACATGCATCCTTTTCTTTTTTTAATCTGGAAAATTTAATGAATGTATTCTATTAGTTATTAATATGTATTCTATTAGTTATTAATAAAATTATAACATACACCAAAGATCTCAGTTTAGATCATTTCCTGTCCCTCTCATTTCAGTCAAAGGTTATTTATTTTTATTAATTTCTGTGTAATTTTCAGCTCTTTACTGAATCTTCTATTAGTATGCTACATATTCCAGAACTTTATAGACCATTTATAGTATTTCATGACTGATATTGTACGTGTTCATGTATAATTACATATTTGCATATGCATACTGACAAAAAGAAATCACACACAGAGGAGCCCTGCACACTGGGGAAAGGGGTAACAGTAAACAACTAAAACTCAGGGGAATGGGGAATGAATGAGAAACATCAGAGGTACAGGGAGTGGAAACACAAAGTATCTCAGCTGGGGTAAACAACCAGTAACTGACATTCACAAAAGCCAGGGAAACAGTTAAAATCTCTGTGGGTTCTTGGTGGCTGGGGGAGAGAACAACAAGGAAGTTTGTATAAGAGTTAGTTAAATGGTTTTCTAAGGATAATGTTACAGGGAGAGGATTTCTAACTTCTCAGATCTGTTACCAGCTGCCAAAGAATGGTGGCAGTTGAGTTGGCTAATCTAGACTACCTAACAGCCAGCCAGCAATGGCTGAGCTGCAGTGAGGCAAGGGTTCTTTGGGAATCTCATACAATACATCCACAATGATCTTCAGATATTGTTTGGATTCAGGAACACTTCTGTCACAGCAAGTAATCCAAATGGGACTAGGGAGTAAAAAGGCTTCCTGCTTGTTGTCCACCAACAAACAGGCATGCACTCACTCAACCTATGGCTTTCTTGAAGATTTAATCTCTTCTTTGTGAGATCCCAAGATCTGTTCAGAGGCTTAGAGGCTTGGTTAATTAGATGTCAATTCTCTACACTCCTAGGCAAAACCTTCTCTGCCAACTGCAGCCAAGTCACTGTGAGTACAAACCTCTCTGTACATTCTAAGATAGAATATTCAGAGTTTCATCCAGGCTTTCAGCTTGGTCTGTCTGCTTACTTACCCTAAATCTACCTCTAGCCTATAAACTACCTACAACAATATATACATATACTCATGTGTATGCACATATCCAAATATATACATATAATAAGTAAATAGATACAAATCTTTTACATTTACTGAAAGAAAGAGGAATAATCAGAATCAAAGAATGAATTAAGGCAAAGGAACAACTTAGGAGATGGTGAGATATTCACATTTATGAGAGTAATTAAAGGTAGGTATACATGTGAAGTAAACTGATTGATCTTCCTTGACTTCTCAGAATTATTAATATTCCTCTGAATTCCCTTTGTTTTCTACCAAGTGGAAACCAACTACTGAGTCAGCCTCTTATGCTTAGAGCAGTGATGGGCAAACTTTTTAAAGAGGGGGCCAAAGGAAAGGAAATGCTCATCTGTCAGTCTGTTTCTAAGGCAACTCTTGAAGTTTCATTGCATTGTATCCTACTCATTGTATTCGTCAGATTAGGAATAATGTTCTGTGGCTGGATAGAACATTTTAGGGGGCCCCATCTGGCCTGTGGGCCGTAGTTTGCCCAACATTGGCTTAGATCAGTGATTCCCAAAGTGGGCGCTACCTCCCCCTAGTGGGTGCTGCAGTAATCCAGGGAAGCGGTGATGGCCACATATTTTTTTTTTTTTTTGTATTACATTCTACTCTGAGTTCAAAAAATAGTTTCATAATTTCCAGGGGGCTCTAAGTAATATTTTTTTCTGCAAAGGGGCAGTAGGACAAAACATTTTAAGAACCACTGGCTTATATCATAATTCCAATTTCTATGAAAGAGTTATAGCCTTTTCACTTGCCAGAACTCCATCTGACCCTCACTCTGACCCTGCTCCTCCTCTCTTTTCCATCTTCCACTACATCTCTTGGCTAGTCCTTGTTTAGGGTGATTCTTAGGTGCAAGACAACAAATTCCATAAAGCCTAGCTGGAACTCAGTGTGACCTTGAACTATATGACAGCCACTTCTAACAGAGTTAGATAATGATTAGAAAAGTTGCTAATTCTGTGCTCTGTCCTGATCCAATCAAATCTAGGTTACTCTTTTTTGAGTTGTATGCCATTTGTAGATTGTAAATTGACAAGATAGAGATAATCCAAAGTAGGGTAATTGGAATTTTGAAGGGAGTCGCAATTGTATTATTTAGTGATTAGCTGAAGAAATTGGACATCAGAAAACTTGTTCACTTTTGCTCTTCAGGTCAGAACTTGTAATTATTCATAGAAGGTTCAAAAAGGTAATTTTTTTAATATAAGAGCCAAAAAAAACGAAATTGCACTATCTTGGGAGATTATGGATTTCTTCTCACTAAAGTTCATCATAAAATGTTTGGAAGAATATTTGATGTTCGTCATAGAGAGGATTTTTGTTCATGTATGGTTGAAGTAGATAGCCCTGTTAAAGTTTTAATTCTGTTATGATGTGATTAGAGAAGGATAAAATGTTATAAATAAGAATGGCATGGAATGTTAATATAGGAATGTTAAGGGGGCAAAATTAGATACAGTGTCTTTTACTGATTCTAATAGATTGGGCAGGTGCCTAATAGTTTGTGGCTACTGAAGCTCCGTGTAACTGTTATGGGCCTGCAAAAGGATAACTGCTGGAGACAGATGTAAAACAAAACAAAACAAAACAAAAAACCTCTATTTAATAAATATTGGAAATGGTTTGAGGAAAGGAAAGGAAAGATAATGAATGTTGAGGATTAGGATTGATTCCCTAATATTAAAGGGATCTAAGTTTTTCCCCATATCATTAGCTTGCAAAAGTTTGCTTCCTGCTTAAGGATCTCAAGCCTCCTTAAAACTATCACTAAAAGGGGGCAGCTGGATAGCTCAGTGGATTGAGAGACAGGAGGTCCTAGGTTCAAACCCGGCCTCAGGCACTTCCCAGCTGTGTGACCCTGGGCAAGTCACTTGACCCCCATTGCCCACCCTTACCAATCTTCCACCTATGAGACAATACACCCAAGTATAAGGGTTTTAAAAAAAAAAAAACTATCACTAAAAACCCTGAGGAGTCTATACAAAGTAAGCTGTGCTAATTACTAATCCTCTGAGTTATACAACTAAGTTTACTATCTCCTTAGATCTCTTTCAATTTTAAATCAGTTAGGTCAGGCTGCAAAATGGTCCTCTCAGGCACCACACAGAGAAAAAATAATCTCTCTCTTTCTCTTTTCTGTTGATTTTCCCCACAAACTTATTCTGCCTAAATAGTATGTCATCCAAATAAAAGCCTAGAATTTAGTTAAGGCCAAACTCACTACAATTACCAGACTGGTAGTTTAGTCAAAAACACTAATGTCATCTTAGTCCTTTTTTACTGAAAAAACAATAACCATAGAAAGGGAGATGAGAGTTCCTC
The DNA here is from genome assembly GCF_016433145.1 of Gracilinanus agilis. NCBI lineage: Eukaryota > Metazoa > Chordata > Mammalia > Didelphimorphia > Didelphidae > Gracilinanus > Gracilinanus agilis. The sequence goes on along the minus strand of NC_058130.1, from coordinate 468,607,027 downwards.
TAATCCTCTGGTTAGTGTTTTTGAGTGTATATGTGAAATATATGAGTGTATATATAGAGAGTGTACACACACATATATATTTCTGTACTAGGCTGTATGAAAAAGTTAGAGATTATAAAGTAACTGAAATTATAAAGTTCTTCAAGAAAACACCATTTTATTAATATTGTACAATAATCCAAGGTTTTTATCCTGAAGAAAAGAATTTGGAAGTAAGGAGTCATCATGGATTTGAAGGACTATTATATGAAAGAAGAATGAGATTAGTTTTGTTTGGCCACATTAGGCAGAACTAGGAGAAATGGTTTAAAGTTTTAGGTAGATTTTGGCTACAAAATGTGTTCTATAAATCAGACCTACCCAGAGATAGAATGTGCTGTTTTGGAAACGTGGCTTATATCTCAGTAGAGGTCTTCAAACAAAGAGCAAGAGTACAAAGTAACTACTTTAGTTACTGTAAAATATGAAGTATTAACATGCAGTCTCTACAAACATCCTACACTCAAGATGTATTTTATTACTAAAAGATGAAAGAACTCTTCAAATTATTTGCCAGTAAAATATAAGATCTGGAAACTTCTTTCCAGCTGGAATACTTTTGATTTGAGAGCTAGAAAAGGACCATATTTCTATTATATAGAGATTACTCTCAGCAGTTTCTAAAAAGCCCCTTGTTAGAGGGATGATCTCTTGATTTATTCTAGCAAACTGCTATGCACAGGAGGAAAATTATTAAAGCATAGAGGGAGTCATGAGTTGTATCAGTAGAAGATATAACCATATTAATGAAATCATAAATCTTTGAAATATTGAACCATAAGCATTTTATACAAATACACAGTTTCCTATAGCAGAATGTTATTTACTTTCACACTTGCTATATGGTTTGATTAGATCATAGAAAGACACTTCAGTCATCATGCAATACCATCCCCTCATTTACAGATAAGGAAACAGACACTCAGATAGGGAAAGTATATATATATATTTTTTTTTTCCTGCTATACCAAATGACTAATACTCTCAACCATACAAATAGGAGAGAATTTAAAACCAGCTTAGTTTTTTTTAAATCAAAATATATACCAGGTTTTATTTTTATAACTGGCATTTTACAAGTGGCATTTACAACTGTCATTTCATATTTCTATGAAATTGAACTCCTAAAGCTTTTAAAAATTATGACATAGTTTTCCCCCCCTAAATTATATATCAGATATATGTGACGCTTTTTTGACACTACTTTTAGATAATGAAAAGGTTTTATCTAACAATTTAGTAAAGGCATTTCTTAATCTATAAACAGCAAACTTTTCAAGGGTGAGCGACTAGGCCTAGTAGAGAGAATGGTAGATCTGTAGGCAGAAGAAACCTATATTCAACTAGTACCATGGCATATTTTTTACTGTGTATATCATAGCTAAGTTGTCTCTGAACTCTAGGCTTTGACTTCCTTGTGTATAAGGTAGGGAGATCTATCTATTTATTTCTCTTTCTATGAGAGAGAGAGAAAATTACTCATCATAATTATTTGGTAATGGCTGAAAAAGAGAATGGTTCATCAATGGGACAGATTAAGTATGCAATGTGGGTAAAGAAGTGAGAATAATAGTCCAGTAGCATAAAACCTCGAGATATCAACTCCTAGGGTAAGTGATAATTATTTGAAAATAAGAAAGAACATTATTAAAACATTTAAAGATTATACAAATAATAACAGGGCAGATAAACAAGGCATTTTTGAATGTCACAGTTTTATTACTTTATATAACTAAAATGAAAAATCAGTAGTATGTTCCAGAAATTTGTGTTTTTGTGTTAAGGAAAATGTTTTTTTGGTTTTATAATTTATATATGGACATGCTTATTGTATTTGCAGTATGTTCTGTTAAAAACAAAAATAAAACTAAAAGGACATATTTTCAAAATATCTTAGTCATGCTCCTCCCATCAATCCAAATATTTGTCTAGTTATTAATGTTGAAAATCTGGGAGAGTCAATACTGATCCAGATTTAGCATCTAGAAGACATAGATTCATATCTTGCTTCTGAAATTATATTGACTATATTTCCCTAGGCCAATGTCTTAAACTTGAAATACCCTTGTGGAGGAAATATCTTCAGTGATTATTCCCTTTACTCAATTAAATCAGTTCTTGATTTCCCTTATCCATTACACTTTTGTTTTATGCTATTTCTTAAATCACAAATGTTCATTTTTTCATATATTCTAAGAGTAAAATGGGCTTTTATGGACTAGCTTGGAGTACAAACCATCATTTATGATATTGTGTCCCTGGAAATGCATGGGAGTCTCCTACTATCACAATCTTTTGAAAGATATTCCAACAGCAATGTGAGCACTTGCCTTCACTGTAAAACTGTCCTCATATTTAAAAATTTTTTAAACATGATTTTGCCAATTATCCAACCTTTCTTTCAGCTATTTATTTACCCAGACATGTTATTCTATTTTTTCTGTCTTCCCTTTCCCAAGGAATATGTTTAATAAAATAAATTGGAGGAATTATTCTCCACTCTCTCTCCTTTATGATTCTTTCAATATGAAAGCTATAGAACTATTCCAAAAAAAAACAAATAACAGGGTTTTACTAATCATCTATTCTTTTCTAGGTCTTTTCCATGTACTAATTCACAAGCACAAAAATAAAATTGGCCTCACTCAAGAAATGATATTCTATCTTATTAAAAAGATATTGAGAATGATGAGAAAATATATTCTCTCCTACTCAAACTTCAGCCTCTTTGTGTTCAATTATCATGTTCCACAAGTCTTAATGATTCCATGTTTTACTTAATGCTTTTATGGTGATTAAAACAAAGAGGAAAATAGTAAAAAAAACAAACATCTTACCTTCCATCCTAAAATCAATATTATGTAATGTAATAATACCTTAGGGTAAAAGAGTGGTAAGGACTGTGCAATTGGGATTAAGTGTCTTGCCCAGGGCCACATATCTAGGTAGTATCTGAAGCCAGATTTCAACCTAACATCTCCCATCTCCAGGCCTGACTCTATACCCACTGAACTACCTCACTGCCTGCAAGCAAAATCCTTTAAATCTTCCCATTTTAAATATAGGAGACTAAAACAAATCATGAACATTCATATATCAGTCAAACAAAAATTGTGAGAACCAACTAAGGAAACTAAAGAACAAGCAAAAAAAATAATGGAATTGAATATTATTACCTTACTGTAAGAATGAATTAAAAAGACATATGAAATGATGTAGAATAGCATTAACAAAACCAATAGAACTATGTACGTGAGTACAACAATGTAAATGAATATAGCAACAAAATCCTTAACATTGTTTAATAATATTCATTAAAAACTTTCATGAAGATAAAAAATGCATCTATTCTTGACTTTGTAGGGGTAATATATGATCAGTACAAAATATTGCAAATATTCTGTTTATTCATGTTTCTGTTAGTTCTTAATGACTGGGTTTTTCTCTTGTCTTAGAGATTACATTCTGGGTAAGAGAGGGGGTGTAAATGTGTATATATTTATGTATATATATATACGTA
>NC_058130.1:468577271-468603226 GCF_016433145.1 Gracilinanus agilis | reverse complement strand
GAAAATGAAACAAAAACAGTCGGAATGGCATGGGCCCAGCTGGGGGAAGTTGCCCAGAACAGAGTCCGCTGGCGTGAGATGGTTGCGGCCCTATGATCTTAAGGAGTCAACAGGAATAATAATAATAATAATAATAATAATAATAATAATAATAATAATAATAATAATTTGGGGGTGGGGATAAAAAAGATAATTTCCTAAGTAGTTCTGAAAACAAACCAAAAAAAGTTGATTCCTAAACCATACTATATTAAACTTGTTTTGCAGGTGATCTCCTGGACATTTTAGAAGCCAGGGGAAATTCAGAAGGCCCAGGAACTAGTATAAAGAAACCACTTTCCCTTTTAGACAAGAAGAGTTCTTGTTGGAAAAAAGCAAGACTACTGATCATATTTGAGGACCAGTTTCATATTTATCTCACAAACTAAATTTAGAAATTGATTTCACAGCATTAGGATAACAGTATTTTGACAATTTTTTATGTTTTATTTGCCATTTTTTAAAATCTCATTCAATGTTCAACAAGCCAATCTACATTTTTCAAAACAAATTATATGAATGATTTAACTATAAAGTTGCTTGTTATTAGTGTGTGTATGCCAGCTATTTGTGTGCTGTCTCTGGTATCTTATTTAATAATATGCTGAATTATTAGTAATTTCTCTATCATTTAATCAAGGCATGGAAAATTTGTTACAGTTCTACCTATGCCAATAAAATAATACCACCAAATGAAATAGAAAATTAAGCTATTTATCCACATGATTCAGTGGCAAAACTAATTGTTTGAAATACACTATAATCATCAAGAAAAATTCATGTAGGAATGAAATAGATAGTTTTCCCACTTTATCTCATTGGTAAGGGTCATCCAATTAGACCAAATCTCCATTATTAAAAGAAGGAGGAAATAAGGATGGAAATAATTTATTTTATAATGTAAAAAATTAGTGTGACAAATCCACTAGGCAAGATAACCTATAACCTCTGTTATTAAGGTCATGTAGGAGTGCTAGAATTCTTTTGAAGAAGGGGTTAGTTTTCACAAAATAATTACAGAATAAGCCTAATTTCCTATGTTCCACACTGAACACATCTTGAATATTCTATTCAATTTTGCCCATACATTTTATAGTAAGAATAATCCCAAAGCTTTAATATGATTTACAAGCTTTATAAGTATTTTCAATGACAGTGATGAAACTAGGCAGGTAAAGACCTGAACTTAATATCACCTGCTGTGTGAGTAATCTCTACAAGATTGTTAACTGTAGCCTGGTCCTAGATAAAATGGGGTAGCATATGGAATGATCAACATAAACCACAATGAGGTTACCCAAGAACAATCAATACCAAAGCCAAGGAATTTTAGTTCAAAGTACAAACTTGAACTCAAGGATATAAGCCATTTAAATAGAAAAATATCTCTTTTTGCTACCTGAGAGTTTGTTGCTTAGGGCAAATGTAGAAATAATAAGTGAATAGAATTGATTAAGGATATAAACTGATTAGGTACTCTGCTTCCTGTGCTTACAAAGTATCTTCAGTTTATATAAGTGAAGTGAACTTCTCTCCAGGGCCAGGAGCAAGGATGCTAAAGAGACTCATTATACAAAAATAAACTATTGAGAATATAAGGAAATAAAAGCAGTTCTAACTCTAAGGGATTCTAACTCCATCCAGATAAAACTCCATGGTTCCACAAGGAACTGTTTTTCCCATTTTCACAGTCTACACTGATCCTTCCTGATCTGACTAACACGAAATTTCCCTATTCTACCATAAACTAACACTATTTATCCTTATAAGAAGTATATAATTCTCGACTTTGTCTCCAAGTTATAAAAATAACAAAGGGCAGTTGGCTGAGCCTCAGCAAGAACCAAGTTAAGAAATTTGAGCCTTAGCAGACTCAGAGTCCAAACCAAAGACTGGGTTTTTCTTTGGTCTTCTCAGAGATAAAACAATCTATGAAACAACAATAGGCAGTCACTATTGTTTCCCAAGTTGGAAAAGGAATTCACTTAATTCCTTAATGCTTTTCTCTCCTTTCCTTTTACCTTCAGACAGTGAGAAAAAGAAGATATCACCTGCTCCCAGCACTCAGAGAGAAACCAACTGCCACTCCCCAAAAGCAACTGCCACAGAAAAAACTGTTACACCTCCCCCACACACTGTCAACATTTAATATTGACACTGTCTCATATCTGTTTTAAACTCCAATTCTTTCTCAAGCCAGCTTCTCCACTTCTTATCTCTAACTAATGTAATAAGACTTAATTTCTAACATCATCCTAACATTAATTTCTAACATCATCCTTATACAAAGAAGCACATTGAAAAAGAGAAGTCATAATCAAGATCCTAAATAAAATGAGATAATCATTATTTAACAATAATGGCTATAACTTACTATTATTATTTTGACTCTTAAGGAGAGCTTTTGTTAGTCCTAAGACTGAGACAAGGGTTGATACTTTTCTAAAGAGTCAGAAAAGAAAAAAAAGGAAAACAAACTCTAAAAGCATGCATGATTATAGTATAATATGGTAAAAAAAAACAAATTTAAACTGAAGCCAGAAATTATAAACAGTGAGAACTTTATAACCATGTGTCCAGTCGAGTCATATCTGGATGCATCTGATGAATGCCTATTTGGTGGAAATAGGATGTAAGCCTATTTGGTAAAGGAAATATATTAATCAGAATAGACTCAGATAAAGACTATAAATGCAGAAGGAAACAGGAATGGCAGCCTTATGATACTACTATGATATGCCTGTTCTCTAAATCACTGTAGGTGTCCATTGCTACTCAAAGCGTTGAAACATATAAACATGTCTTGGCTTTAAACATTCCCCCAAGGGTGAACCTGAACAAGTGTTCTCTGCACATCTCTACTCTTTCTATTGATGGTCTTTAGATGGAAGAGTTTTGTGCCCCAGACATAGGAGAGAACTACTGTATTGTCACTTTTCTTTTGTATTATGTAGAGATGGATACAAGGAATCCCTGCAAAGATACAGGGACAGCCTCACCCAGAATTCCAGGGGACCTCCTGGAGAACTTTGGGTGAGGGGGCAGTTGAGAAGAGTTGGCAGTTGCTTTGTGGGGGTTGAAATGAGCAGACTCACTGCTTACTACTCCAGACTTGGGGGGTTCACCTGAGTGGCCATTGTGGCATAAGCTAGCGTGGTTTCTATTCAGGGGTTAGCCTGTTTGTTAGAATAAATCCTTATCAATATTAATATAATAATTATTTAGTGATTTAGTGAATTAGATATATAAATTATTTAACAAGAGAGTCAGTTCAGTTAAGGTGCTTTCACCTCCTCCTGTGGGGGGAAGGGCAACTTCAACCTAATAGTTCAGGGTCACCTTTTCTTATTCAAATACCTTCATTAATTCCTCTCATTTACCTTTTTACTTCTTAATATAACCTTTACCTTCAATATCTGTGCCTGGAAATTATTTGGGGGAATACTCACAACTCAAGTCTGGTAATCTAGTTTGAATCCTGTCAGCTGCCAGTTTTAAGAAGATCATTTATCCCAGTCCCCAACAGATAGATAGCTAGCGTCTACATATTCCTCTATCAGACCTGTGAGGAATATAAATTAAAGAAAGGGAACATCATTGAGGTTCAGCCATAACAGAAACTTACCGGAAGAATCTTAACCTGCCTCCATTTCCAACTGAAACAGCAACTGCCAGGAGTGTCTAACTCCCTCCTTTCTCACTGAAGCCTGTCAATCAGTGTCTGTGACTTGAAGGTCTACTGGTCCTGACACATTTATCTGCTTCTCCAAATTATCTTTTATTATCATCATAACATTTGGTGCCACATGTCTTTCATTAGAACTGATTGTGTCATCTTACTAACTATAAAAAGGAAATATTTCAATCAAAACTCATGAGATGTGGTATTGGAGTGGATGCAAATCAACACAGTGTTGGGATAACTTTTTTATGGAGGACCTATAGTTGAGAATTGGGAATGAAATAGGTGCTAAATTATGAAGGTAGTTATTAATCTGTAGAGTATCCAAAGAAGAGAAACCTATATGAATTTCATGTTCATTTCATATATGGATTAGTGAAGGAACTAGAGAAATGTATTTAAGAGACTATAAAATTAGATACAGTAGAGAATTAAAGAGCATGTTAACTACCTTGGAAAATGCACATTCAAATTAAGTACCAATTTCCCAAAATTCACAATAACTCAGTTATTGACAATAGCAAACAAACCCATTATTATATAGGATTCATATGAGTTTATATATAACCACTTTCTGTATGATATTTTTAAAAACCTGTGAACTGATGTATACTTGTAAAAAATTCAACAGATGTAACAATTCTTTCATCCTTGGCAAAAAATGCAAACCTCTATATTGCTCAGGAAAATCTTTTTTGGATCTAGCACATCACCAAGAAATCTAGATGGTTCTGATGGAAGTCAATTAAACAAAAGAGTTAAAATATCTTGCATGCAGGAGTTCTTTTTGGCTTCCTGCTTTATATGTAAAAAGTTTTGGTAGGAACTTATATTTGATTCTCTACCTTTTAATACAACATTCTTTTATAATATATATATGTGTACATATAATATTTATATATGTGTAGTTATAAAATATATCTGATGTTATGAGTAGCTTAAGCTGAGTGTGTGTGGGTAATGTCTAAGTGTAACAGTTAAATTGTGATAGGGGCCCACAAAATGTTTGTAATGAATCTGTTAAACTCAACTTCAGAATAACAGTGTCCCAGACTGGTCAGCTAAAATGAAGAATCTGTGGTTGGAATTATACAGACACTTCTAACTGAACAATCTGGCCCAGTGAGGATTTGGTCTTGTTTGACTGATATTACTCTCCTTTCCCTCAAATGTCCCAAGGATATTCTCACTAAGACTTAAGATAAAACTGACATTAGTTTAGGCAAGTTTCAAAGATTTAATACTACTAGGCTTAGGAGAGAAGCAGGGTATCAATTGAGGAAGGAGGGAAACAGGAGATTCTTAATCCAAATTAATGATGAAAGATGGTACTTGAAGAGGGAATGATCAGGTTTGCCAATAATCAATTGCTGGCAGCCAGCTGCCAGCCTGGCAGAGCCAGACAGAGTTCAACCAAAATCAGGTTGTTCAGATGAGAGACATTGTTGCTTGCTGTTGAAGTATGAATCAGGATCAAGTTGTTTGGTACAAAGATATCACAGGATCTGAGACTATAAGTTGTTTAATGTAGGTTGCTGGCAATTCAAGTTGACTTAAGGCCTACCTAAACCAAACTCCTGCTTTCACAGCCAGTCACCAGATTGAGATGAGATTTCAGTTCAAATCCTCCCTTATATATACTTGAGCTACTAACAGTCTTGGCACATGGCACCTCCTGCCAGTCTCAGCTCATTCTATGTTCTAAACAGACAACTGTCCATCATCTTGCTTTCCATGTTGATTTTCAAAGTATCATTACAATATACACATATATGTATATATATGTGCATATATATACATATATGAAAACCTATTATCCATTCAGAAGGTACTAGATATTGTAATAATAATGAGAACCTATAACTAATGTTTGATAGAAGGGCGAAAGAGAAAGTCTGTATGGTGTCTCTCTCCTCCAGAACTACCCTAGGGCTGAATATACACTGGGAGACTTTAAGGGGGAGTCACCCCAAAACTGGGTGACCTGGATGGTCATGCCACCCCACAGGAGATGGGGGCAAGGCTTCCCTATAAGAGAAGGTATGTGGTACCCAATCAGATTCTGAATGAGGGTAGGGTTCACACAAGCCTCCCCTGACGTCAGTCAACTTCACAACGGGTGGTCTGGCTTCAAGATGGAGGCTGCCAGACCAAGCTATGGTTCCCCTCTCCCTTGTTATCTCTCAGGCACTCTGGAATGCTATCTGACTGATGAATGCCTTTTATTATTAATAATTCAGGGATTGGAGAAAGGGGTGAAGGGCAGAGGGATTCTGAGGTATCCTCTTCTCTATTTCTATGGAGTCCTTTGCTTGGGTCGGAACCTTTGGGGTTCCCACTCCTAAGCTTCTTCCCCTACCCCTTCTCCTTCTCCTTCTGTTAATAGTTTTCTGGTTTCTCTCCTTTTCTATAATTATAAGTTTTGACTGAAAGGGGGTCTCTCAGCAAGGTTGGGTAATGGGAGAAGGAGCCTAAGAGATCACTCCCAAAATGGAGTCTAAAAACTTAGCTAATTCTATGATTGATGTCTCGTTGGGTGAGATGTGATGGAATGGCTTTGATTAGGGAATCAAGATTTCAATTTTCAGAGAAAGATCCTCAGGAAGCCTTTCAGACTGGATTTGAGCTGGCATATCTTCCTCCTCTCTCTTCCCAGTCCTCCAACCAAGGACCTCTCCTTTCCTTCCTCACTGGAAAATCTCCCAGAATTCTCTCTGGTCTCAACTCCTTCTCTGGCTCCTTTCATTCCATCCTCCTTACACAAATCCCATCCTTACAGTATCCTGGTTTTGGGTGGTGGGACTTTATCTGAAGTCATTTCTCAAGAGTCCTTAAAATTACAATTTAAATTCTCGTCATCATATTTTCCAAAGTTTGATACAGGTTTTAACCAGTTTTGATAGAGGCCATTCATAATGATATTTTTTTTGAGAATTTGTATCCTGAAATGGTCATCCATAAATGTAGAGATTAAAATTAATATACAAAATACTAAATATTATATTTATAAATTTTATTAATAATAAACTAACAAAAGAGACTAACTAAAAGGTAATAACAAGCCTGCTCCCAAGAGCAAAAGAGCCAGAAGGAGGAGTTACAGCCAACTATAAAACAATAATGTGACCACATAAACCTGGAGGAGCAGGAGAGATTAAAGGGAATTTTGGGAAATACTAAGGGACTTATGGGAGATGTATTCCAAGGTTCAAAATCTCCATTTATACAGAACTGATGTAAGGGGAAAAAATTCTAATGAATCCAAAATTACTTTGTAATCTTGAAATTGAAATGGGCATCAGAAGGCAATGTGTTCTTCCTTACTGGATATCTTCAAGAAGACTGCATGATCACTTAGAGATATTGTAGTAGGTATATGGAAAGGAGGATTTTGATTAGAAATAATTGGCCACTGAAGTAACCTCAATTTCAGAAGTTCACTGATTTTGTAAACAATACTTTCTCATACAAAAAGTTTCTTTGCCACTATTAATTTATTCATTCAAAAAATTATAGTTGATATCTCATAGCCTTAGATGGATTTTAATTAAAAATCTCTTGATTTTACACTTGGAAAGAATTTTAGACCAACCAATCAATAAATAAATTCATTAAAAGCCTACTCTAGGCCATGAACTCTGCTATGTACTGGAGATACCAAAAAAAAAATGTAAAATAAATTTCCTGGGCATCTAGTTCCTTTTCTTTATTTTACAGATGAGGAAATTGAATCATAAACACCAGAAAACATTATAAGTACCTAATACATGCAGCAAGATATGCTAGGTGTTGGGAATTTATGATTAATGATCATTGCAAAATAAGGAATAGAATCCATATGATAAAATTACTTTATGTATAAAAATCACTTTATAAACTTCAGATTACTATATAAATGTCACACATTTATCTGTATTATCATACTCATTCATTCAATAAATATTATGCTTCTAATTTGAGCATAATGTTATGATTCTGTATCCACACACATTTTAGAATGTTAATTTATACCCAAGAGCTAATATTTTTAGTCCCATTCCTTCCTTTTTCTAGGTAAATTGTTTTTCTCTTTTTGAAGCAGACATAATTTGGAGCCAAAGGGAGATTTTCAGAATAATCATTATGTAATTTGACACTTCCCAGATGCTAATGGGGTTTCCAAGAGAAGAAAAGAAATACATTTTAAATAATAAAAATATTGATATTTTTCTATTGTTTACTAAATAAATACTGCAAAATAAATAGGTAGAAATAAATGGTGCACCTTGCTTTAAAACTTTAAGAAGCAAAATCTTTTAAAAGTAGAAGCCAGGTTAAAGGATACTGGATTTTTTTCATTAACAACAGGATGTACTTCAGTAATCATTTATTTGCCCAGGAGGTGTAAGCACTAGTGGTAGATCCTAGAGAGACAATGATACATAAAGCAATGCAAGTACTGCTCTTAAGGAGTTTGTAATCCAATAGATGAAATAGATATCTGTCTCAAACTCCTAAGTTACAAGGAAAAATAAAATGAATGTCAAGAAATTCAGGCAAAAAATCTATGATAGAATTTCAGAATATGAACTTAGTTTTACTCCATTTATAGGTAGGATGAGACATTTTTAGGGAACTGTTACCATAGGGTATCTGCTGATTTGTTCCAGATTCCATGCTCATTACAACATTCTCCCAGGGCTTCTCCACAACTAGTCGCCATTTGACATGACTAGTTTAAATGTGAATTCTGTCATTTAAGTTTTGTGATACTTCATTCTTTATAGCCTCTGTTTCATCTTGTGTATAAACAAGAGGAATAGTCAATATGAAAGACAATGTCCTTCTAATGCTGGTTTTAGATCCTAAACACTTTCATTTTGGATTCCATCTAACTTTGGGTATTCCCTGAAACCTAATATTTCCCCCTTTATTTTCATTTATTTAATTTTTTTATTTGGAAAATAACATAGAATTAGTGCTTTCAGGGTGTAAGGATTAAATTAAGGAGTTTGACAAAGTGAAGAGAGTAGTTTAACAGAAATTTTGTTTAATTAGAGAAAGAAGTACAGAAAGAAAGATAGGAAAGAGGAAAGAGAGATTATTAATCTTATACCCTATAAATATACCTAAAATTCCCAATACTACCTCAAATTGCCTAAAACTATCTCTGTCTTCTCAGGACAGATTCTTTTTCCTGGCACACTAGGTCTAATCTACTCTACTCGAACTACCTAACTACCTAAAATAATATATCCACCACTCACTCACTCCTTCAATCAGTTTTCTATAGCAGCCCAAACTGTCAATATTTAACTACCAGCAGATCCTTGCCTCAGAGACAGACCTCCTGCTCTCTAGAGAGCCCAGAGGCAAAAAACCCTCTTCCTTCAGTGGCTGCTTCCTTTATCTCTTCACTGGTCAACTGTTTCCCCTAACTTCCTGTTAGAGGGCAGGCTACTTCTTCTTCTGAGTCCTGGTCTCCCCAGTAATGGAATCTTCAGTTCTGGCTCAATGAGTTCTGATGTACTTAGAAACCCTGCTCTCTAGCCTTTTAAGGAGACACAGAGAGAGATTAATAAAGTCCCTTTAATAAGGGTTTGCAGCTTCTTTTAACAAGTTCTTAGAAGGTTGTCATACTCAATTTCCAATTTGACTAATATCATAGGAAATCAATCAATCAATATCAATAAGAAATACTTATATATGAAATTATATTGCACAGGAAGAGGTTTGGGATAGGCTGTCAGGGGTGTGCTGTTGTATGTTACAACTACTGCTCCCCTCAAAAGTATGTTTAACATGCTTTTTAAGTATCCTACACATTATTAATTTCTCCATTATCACTTTCTTAAGGGTAGACAATCAACAGAATAATAAATTAATATTTCTTGTAGTAATTATTTATTGATTTCCAAGATATCAGTTCTCACAATGACAATTCAACAATCGCCTCTTTTTTAAGTAGATATAAACTGGTTCCAATACAATTGCAAGATGAACAAAATCAGGTTGGGGTGTATTGGTATCTTTTATAGCTAGTTTGCCCTCTAAGCCTATAATTAATCTTCTCTAATATCTAAATAACTAAATAGAGATAATTTTGATGTTGATTGAAGGTCAAATCAAGGTAAAGCAGGTTGGCAGCTGGAAACTAAAATGGCTTTGTTCAGATTCAAGCCTAAAGCCCTCAAGAGCAACCAAGATCTGGGAATCAGTAGAGTGACCCACTCACTTCAACCTCAGAAACTAACTGCCCTAAACTGCCCCCTCTCCCAGAGTTCTTGGGGGTCCCCTCGAATTTGGAACTGTGGCTTGACCCCCTATCTTGCAGCTGGAATTCCACTCTGCAATATGAATGTCACAGACACTAGTGAGACTGGATTTGAAATATTAGAGGATGAATGGTGATTCAATAAAACATTAACTATATGTACTTATATTAGAGTGCTTCACAGACTTTGGGTTGGTAGTGTTATGAATAAAATGGATATAGATGGATATATCTAAAAGTATTAATATTTTAATTAAAGTCAAGTTGGTAAAATAAAGAAGGCCATGTGCCTGCTGTTATTTAATTCAAATTGCCTGCCATACCTTCTGCCCACCTGGCTGCCTTATAAGAAAGAGACCTCCCCCAATGATCTCAGGAGTCTTATACTGTTCTCTACTTCCTGTCTACCTGTATTACAAGAGGAATCATGCTAAATGTAGTTTCAAAGTCCCCTAAATGTCCACAGGAAGTTTACATCATATATCTAAATATTTAAGGCTCAAATGAACCCCAAATTTCCACTAACACATTCCCCCCTGAGAGCAGAAAGAGACTTGTCTTGAATGCTCTTGTAAACATAACTTTAAACTACATAAATTTGGGGATAAAAGAAAAGAGGATAAAAACTAGCTGCATTGACAAAAAGCAAATTGGGGCAGTCCTCTATTGGCATAAGAGTGTACATTCAAAAACAAATGCATTTGGGGGCAGCTGGATAGCTCAGTGGATTGATAGTCAGGCCTAGAGACAGGAGATCCTGGGTTCAAATCCGGCCTCAGACACTTCCCAGTTGTGTGTAACCCTGGGCAAGTCACTTGACCCCCATTGCCCACCCTTACCACTCCTCCACCTAGGGGCCAATACACAGAAGTTAAGGGTTTAAAAAAAATTAAAAAAAATAAACAAAAACAAATGCATTCAACCCCCCATAGTTCAATCAACTGCACCTAAAATTCAATTTGGATCTTCATGATCCAGTGAAGGATCTTCAGGCATCTTCATGGTGCCTTCTCCAAACAGGTTTGTTGTCTGGATTCTGAGGAGATGGCAAATTTCTTATCCTGAAATTACTCTCAAAAGAATTTAAACTTTTACATTATAGATTATAAAACATACATTCCCTTCTGAGGAGAATTATACAGTCCCCCCTGAAATTACTCTTAAAAGAGTTAAAATTTTACATTATAGATTATGATACAAACATTATGATTATAAAACTTACACACACCCCTGAGGAGAATAACTAACACATTCTCCCCTGAAGAGGGTACTCCAGGTCAGCTAAGGATACACGGCTGAGTCATGGGGGTTGTATAAAATCAATTGCCAAAAGAAATAAAAAAAGAATAAAATCCAAATAAAAGAAAAAAAAATTAACTTGTGAACAAAATGTAAAATGTCAAAATCTTATGTGCAAAAATGTAAGGAAAAATAAACTTATCACAGGTCCTTGAATCAAAACCCAATTAACGTGATTTAAGCAATTTGTGATTATCCATTCAGGAGCCAAGACTACAGAAATTGCCATTCTATATATAAGAGAAATAACAGGACTAAACATATGTGCAAGAAAAATGTCTTTCCCTGGTCTTATTTGTGTGCACCTTCTCAGGGATGAGCTATAATGATAGCCAATATTAGGTGCTTAGTAGTGTAATGTAGATGATGGCAGCATGGAATTCCTGCAAAATACAGGTCAAGTCTCACCCAGAATTCCAGGGGACCCCTCTGGAGAACTTTGGGTGAGGGGACAGTTGAGAGGGAGTTAAACAGTTGTTTTCTGGGAGTTGAGGTAAACAGATCTTTTTGCTTGCTGTTCCTGATTTGGGGGTTTGCCTGGTAGGCCATAGGGGCAAAAGCCATTGTGGTTTCTACTCAGGAGTTTGCCTGTCTAGTAGGATTAGTCCTTTCCAGCATCAATATAATAATTATTTAGTTATATAGACATTAGAAGAAATTACTATTAGCTTTGAGAGCAAGTTAGCTAAGGTGTACCACTCCCTCCTGGAGGGGGTGAGGGCAGCTTCTACCTGATAGTTCAGGGCTTCGCAGTTCTTATCCAAATCCTTATTACCTCCTCTTGCCTTCCTCTTTCTTTCTTTCTTTCTTTCTTTCTTTCTTTCTTTCTTTCTTTCTTTCTTTCTTTNCTTTCTTTCTTTCTTTCTTTCTTTCTTTCTTTCTTTCTTTCTTTCTTAATATAAGCTTTAACTTTAATATCTGTGGCTGAGAATTGTTTGAAAATACTCACTGCAGCCATTAAGCTTGATTCCTGTCAGTTGCCAGCCTAAGAAGACAAGTTCCATCTCAGTCCTCAACATTAGGATAACTAGCTACTACTCAGTCCTCAATCAGAATTGTGGGGAATATAAGTTAGAGAAAGGGAACATCATTAAAGATTAGCCTCTGCTGCATCTTGCTTGAAGAAACTCAGCCCTGTCTCCATCATCAACTGAAACCAACTGCTTGGGAGGAGGGGTTTGAGAACAAGGAGTACCTAACCCCCTTCCTACTCACTCAAGCCTGTCTGTGTGGGAGGAGAGTGTCTTGCAGACCTCTGGCCCTGGACAAACCATCAGCTTCCTTAATATTTCTGTTATTACAAACATAATACTAGGAAAGGAGTTCATGGGAAGTCTGACCTCTAACATGTTAGAAACTGCAACCCCAAACCTCAAACACTAGTTTCAAGCCTTTCAGTATTGGCACAGAACTTCCTCAATCCATGGTCTGAATGACCTTTTGCTCCTTGGCACTTTGCAGATTCTCAGTTGGTCTCCATGACCCTGTGGCTCTTTTTTCTTCCTTTTCCTGGAATCAGACAGAAAGACATTAATCACAGTCCCATAATATTTACCAATAATTGGCAGGTTACAATAGTCAAAGGCTTTTTAGATATGTAGTAATATTATAGCAAATATATATTTACATTAAACTTATACTATTGTAAAATCAAAAAAGGCTTAACTTTGATCATATGTACTTTAAGTACGAAAATGAGAAAAAGGAAAAAATCAATTGCTCTATTAAAAAAAATAAAAGGAAAAGCAATAAGAAAATTTAACATTTAGGGGAAAATACAATGTTTTCAAGTATAAAAATGAGAAAGAGAAAAAAACTCAAATACTCTATTGCACATAGAAGGAAAAATGATAAAAGAATACTTAAAAAATCAATAATATATAGCTTAGAATTAGTGAAATGTTTTTCACCCAAAAAATGAGATCCATTTTCTGTTAAGCTTTTTCATGAACTGTGAGGTTTTTACAAAACAGCAGATTCATAATGCAAAATCAAATAAAGTACCATAATTTTCAATAACACATTTAAAGACAATAGCAAACAATTCCATTATTATAAACACTTGCTATGATGTATAAAAAATTGTATGCTTTTTACAAATTCAACAGGTATAGTAAATCATTCAACCTTGGCTAAGATATTTTCTTAAACTCTATTACTGCCTCCATAGCAATTGTGAGGCAGAGCCTGAAAAAAAATCTGATTTATAAAAAACTTCTGGGTCTAAGTTATCCTCAGGAATTCTAGATCCTTCTGATGGTAAAGCAAGTCAAAACATAGAGACTAAACATCAAGCATACAGGAAATCTCCTGGCTTCCTGTGTAAAAAAAGAAGCAGGTAGGAAACTTTCATGTTTCCTCTACCCCTTTAAGACAACAATTCTTTATAATAAATATATAAAACCTTATCATTTATACAGAAGGGTACTAGGCATTTAAAATCAATTCTAAAGACATTTAATAAAATTATAATTTAAATTCTCAAGGCATTAAAATCTTCAAGGTTGTACACAATTATCAAGGTAGAATAAAAACTTAAGGCATGTGATACGATACTATAGTTGAGATGGCAAATCCAGTATACATAAGGCTTATGGGCTTTTTTACAACTTAAAAATGTTTAAGATGTTCATAAATGGTACAGATAACACAATTGGATTAATATAGGTAAACTTAGAAAAAAATTGAAAACTTAAAGAAATCAGGAAGTACAATATGAGGAACAGATTACAAGCTATGCAGTCAAAAACCTTTTTTACCAATTCTGATAAATTTGTTCACTACTTGAGAGTTACAATAAAATCATAAATAGAATTAATCTAGCAGCCAAAACTTCATTAGGTTAAAATGATTCAGTGCAACAGAAAAATCAACAAAACAACAAAATTAATTCCTAAAACTAATCAGCAAAATACAATAAGATACAGAGACTTTTTAAACAGAAAGAAAAGTCATTCAGTTCTGAGGTTTTAAAATCCACCTCTGGTCCAATTCAAGTTCCTTTTAACTGAACTCTGTGCTTGAGCACAGTGTGGATGATTCCATAAGGGGTATATAGTTCAAAGTCTTGGGCAGACCTCGTGTGTGTGTGTGTGTGTGTGTGTGTGTGTGTGTGTGTGTGTGTGTGAATTCCAACCCCTGAGTTTCAGGTAAGATAATCACAAGAAATAGTTTGAAATAGGCCAATAGGGCTAGAAAAAGCTAGGGGTTGGAGATACCACGTGGAGGGCTTGTGGGGGGGGTGCCTAGGTCAGGGTTTAAGAGAACCACGTGGAGGGAGGAAGGTAGCTAGAGAAGCTTCCTTTAGACTAAAAGTCATTAATGTCTACAAGGATGCGGGCAATGAGAGAGAAGGGGGTGGGGTTACTTCCCAAGTCTCAGGCGGTGGCAGAAGCAGTCTCTGGGATTGGCATCAACAGGCGGGGCAGGAATATCAGGAGTAGGCAGGTGGAGGCATCAGCAGCAGCAGGCAGGCAGCAGTAGGTATCCTGCATTGGAACAGTCTAGCAGGAGCTGAGATTGGCACTGGGCTGCAGGAAAAAGCTAGGGACCCAGGGAGGGTCCTTTGGGTGAGGCTGGCAGTCTTTGAAACCAGGTTCATGGGGAATGTATGAACTATCAGCCAGGAACAGGCTGTTGGAAAAATGGCATTCCCCTTTTTAAAAAATGCTCAGAAGAACTGAGCAGAGTGGCCAAAAATAGCACAAGAGGAGGTCTGAAGCTCTGGGAAGGATCCGGAGGTGTCTCAGAGTTGCATGGCTTGGTAAGCTATCTGAAAAATTGAGAATTACGATCCCAATGTGGTTCACCAAACTGTTACGAATAAAATGGATATAAATGGATATATCCAAAAGCATTCATATTTTAATTGAAGTCATGTTGGTAAAATAAAGAAGGCCATGCACCTGCTATTATTAAATTCATATCGCCTGCCATACCTTCTGCCCACCTGGCTGCCTTGTAGGAAAGAGACCTCCCCCAATGACCTCAGGAGTCTTATACTGTTCTCTACTTCCTCTCTACTTGTATTATAAGAGGAATCATGGGAAATGTAGTTTCAAAGTCCCCTAAACATACACAGGAAGTTTGTCATATATCTAAATATTTAAGGCTTAAATAAACCCCAAATTTCCACTAACATAGTGTATGAATTTTACCAAACCTTTTACTGTACCTCTTTAGTGAATACTTCCTTTCTAAGAGCTGTAAGTGGCAGGTTGACTAAAATAATTCTCAAATGATAATACTACAGAAAATATGAAGTTGGAGACTCAAACCAAAGGAATTACAGAATTATACTACCCCCAATTCCATAAGATAAATTACTAAAATCTTGATATGAAAATATATACTAGCTTTGAGATGTTAGATTGAAAGTATTATTGAGATAATGAAGCTTACATTTTAAATGGGCTCTACTTAAGTCAGAGTCCTAGTTTTGACTTTTAACCCTAGCACTTTTTATGTTCAGGGTCAATGATGGGAAGAAATCAGTTATTAGCAAATCATTGGACATCTAACTGAAGAATATCTATTTTACCCCAATGCAGCAAGGGTATGCAACAAGGTTACTTAGCATTTTTAGATGCAGTCCCTCCCTACACACACACACACACACACACACACACACACACACACACCCCTATACCTCACTTCCATGTAGATATGAGTCTAATCAGCAGGGTGGGGTTAAGTGACTTATCTGATCCTCAGAAACCCTTGATGAAATACAAGAGAACTAGGTTTCATGAGAATAAAACTTTTTACATGCTTAGATGACTGGAAAACTGAGCCCTGACTCAGGGAACCTAGAGTCCAATATTTCCAAAGGGTCCGTTTTTAGATGAGTCTACCCCATGCCAAGAAGGTGAATGGCGAGAGAAATAGATATAAGAGAAGATGGGGAATAAAATTTTGTCAGTGAAACTTAGGTCAGTCATGTCCCAGGACAATTTTCTTTTCTTTTAGGTAAATCTTTCCTGTTTGGTGGTGGATATTGAAAAAGAAACTGAATCATATAAACACTAGTCATATAAATGATTCATTTCTCACCTGCCTACACTACCTTACAATGTCTCTGACTGAATTCTCTTCCACACTTTAGCATTGAATACTTCTCTCTCCATACACATTTTAGTTTCCTTTTATGTTTTGTCTTCCCCCATTAGATTGAAAATTCAAAAGTCAATGACCCTAGCTCTTAGCACAGTACCTGATACATAGTAGATGTTTAATAAACGTATGTTGTTTATTGACACTATGGTTTTCAAGTTCCTCAGTTTTGTTACGATTAAAAATGATAAAAACTGATATAAATATAGAATTAGTATTTTAATTAAAGCCATGCTGATAGGTATAAAATCATTAGAACACGTGCCTGTAAGTAATTCAAACTGCGGCCTCAGCCATTTTTTTACCTTTTGTACCTTCCCACGCCTGCTAGCTAAAAAGAGAGCTTCCTTTCAGATTCTCCTCCCATTTAAATTGTCCTATGCGTGGTGACGCAGGTGTCCCCATGCCCAAAGAACTGGAACTGGAAACCCGTTGGACCACGGGAAATGTAGTTTGATAGTTCCCACATGTCCATAGAAAATATATATATATATATATATACTTTTAAATGGCATCTCCCAAATTCCAATTAACATTTCCCCCTGAGGGTCTGGCAAAAAAAAAGTTGGTCTTTTTTCTTTGCTGGACCTGTAAACATAGACAACTTCTAAAATTTTAGGAATTTGGGGAATAAGAGAAATAGATGAACAAGTGGATAAAACTAGCTGCATTGACAAAAAACCAATTTGGGGGAAGTCTCCTAATGGCATAACATGTACAATTAAGACAATACATTCAATTCAAATTCAACTCCCCATAATTCAATTAACTGCACCCCAAGGTTCAAATTTGGTCTTCATGGTACAGTGAAGGCTTTTCAGGCATATTCATGGTGTTTTCACCAAACAGGTTCGTTGTCTGGATTCTGGGGAGATGGCAAATCCTTATCCTGAAATTACTTTCAAAGAATTTAAACTTTACATTATAGATTATAGCAAAACATTGGTTTTTCTTTCTCTCTTTTCCATTTCACCCTTTATCTCTAACTATTGTAGTTAGAAGACCCTTGTGGGTATAAGATGTTTGTGTAAAATGATCACTTGGGGTGACAAGGCACCCAAAATGATCATCGGGGGGATTGTGTAAATAGAATTAGCTCTAGCCCATTCATAGTCAAAACCCTACTCAACCTAGGCATAGAAATGATGTCACCCTCACCTTCCTTAGTGGGGAGGAGAGACAAGTTACCCACACGTGACAATAAGTAACAAATCAAGAACAAGGGACTGCCCTTTGGGGAGTTCAAAATCAGTGTAGAGACTGCCATTTGTCCATTTGAATTAGAGGTGGACCCACAGGAAGTGACGAAAGACACTATCTCTTTAAGTATGTTGACTACATCCTGTGGAGGCAGTTCCGGCTTTGAACTTGGTGCTGAAGGATCTTGGCTGAGACCTCAGGCAGCTTCTACTCTGAATGATCACGTGGGTAAGTTAGGCTGACTTCCTTGACCTACCTAGGCAGCTTCTAAACTCTGCCTTAAGCAGGCATTAGCCTATCTGGTTGCTAGGCCTTGAGGCTTGTAGCCCGAGTTATTTAGTCTTTTAACCTTCTCTCCCTTTCTCTTTATTTCTATACCTTTTACCTTCATAATTGTAAATAAAACTGCCTTAACCCGATGCTGACTTGGGTCTGATTTAAATACGGAATCGATCTGAACTATTGATTTAATATATATCTATAAAATACCTAAATTCTCCCTCTTACAATTTCATCCACTGCTATTATGTCCATCACTATTGATGTTCTACCATGTATTACTATTCCTTATTCTCAATCTCTCACCTCACTAATATGATGCTTTTGTTCTTTTATACTCTGACTGCCTCTTTAAGAACCTCATTGGCCTGGATGCCATAAATTTGTAACAGATAATTACTAATGTAATTAATGTAATAGTATAGTCAAGATCCTCAACCCCTCCATCAACAATTACTCCAATAATAAACTAAGTATAATATAAGTCTGAGTAGTGATTGGGAAATTGCAAGAGGAATAAAATCAGGTTATCTTTATAGTCCCAGATAACAAATTAAATCTATCAAAAAGTACCTGGGGAAAACGAATGAATTAGAGTGGATTATGGATTCACTGATCAGAGCTATGAAACAGGACTGTAGTATATAGATGTAAAAATATTAAACTTATTGCCTCACCAGAGACAGCAGTAAGACAGTCTCCTGCAATTTCCTATATTTCAGACACAATCCACAGAGCTCCCAGCTGGTCCAAATAGGATTGTGGGTTCAACAAATCAATGAAAGGGAAACTGAACTTAAAAAAAAAACAACAACTTAAACACACACACACACACACACACACAGATGGGGGAGCTAGAGCTTCCGGGTTAAGATGGTGATAGAGTAAAAAGCAGAGTAAAAAGCAGAGGGCAGAGATGAATGAATTGGGCATGCAATTTAAAAAACTAGAAAGCGAGCAAATTAAAAATCCCCAATGAAAACTAAATTAGAAATACTAAAAGTCACAGGAGAAATTAATAAAATTGAAAGTAAAAGAACTATTGAATTAATAAATAAGACTAGAAGCTGGTATTTTGAAAAAACAGATAAAATAGACAAAGTACTGGTCAATCTAATAAAAAAAGGAAAGAAGAAAAACCACATTAACAGTATCAAAGATGAAAAGGAAGACCTCTCCTCTAATGAAGAGGAAATTAAGGCAATCATTAAAAACTATTTTGCCCAAATGTAATTCAATAAATATAGCAATCTAGGTGATATGGATGAATTTTACAAAAATATAAATTGCCTAGATTAACAGCAGAAGAAATAGAATACCTAAGTAATCCCATATCAGAAGAAGAAATTGAACAAGCCATCAAAGAACTCCCTAAGAAAAAAATTGCTGGGGCCTGATGGATTCACAAGTGAATTCTATCAAACATTCAAAGAATAACTAATCCCAATTCTATACAAATTATTTGATATAATAAGCAAAGAAGGAGTCCTACAAAATTCTTTTTATGATACAAATATGGTACTGATTCCAAAGGCAGGTAGATCAAAAGCAGAGAAAGAAAACTACAGACCAATCTCCCTACTGAACATAGATGCAAAAACCTTAAACAGAATACTAGCCAAAAGATTCCAGCAAGTGATCAAGAGGATCATCCACCATGATCAGGTGGGATTTATACCAGGAATGCAAGGATGGTTCAACATTAGGAAAACCATTCACATAATTGACCATATCAACAAGCTAACAAACAAAAATCACATGATTATCTCAATAGATGCTGAAAAAGCCTTTGACAAAGTACAACACCCATTCCTATTGAAAATATAGGAATAGAAGGACCTTTCCTAAAAATAATAAACAGTATATATCTAAAACCATCAACAAGCATCATATGCAATGGGGATAAATTAGAAGCCTTCCCAATAAGATCAGGTATGAAACAAGGATGCTCATTATCACCTCTATTATTTAACATTGTACTAGAAACACTAGAAGTAGCAATTAGAGAAGAAAAAGAAATTGAAAGTATTGGAATAGGCAATGAGGAGACTAAGCCATCACTCTTTGCAGATGATATGATGGTATACTTAAAAAATTCTAGAGAATCAACTAAGAAGCTTGTAGAAATAACCAATACTTTAGAAAAGTTGCAGGATACAAAATATATGCACAAAGATCATCAGCATTCATATATATTTCTAACACATCACAGTAGCAAGAGTTAGAAAGAGAAACACCATTTAAAATCACCCTAGACAATATAAAATACTTGGGAATCTATCTACCAAAACAAACACAGCAATTATACAAAATCAACTACAAAACACTTTCCAAACAAATAAAACTGGATCTTAACAATTGGAAAGCCATTAATTGTTCATGGGTAGGATGAGCTAACATAATAAAAATGACAATTCTACCCAAATTAATTTACCTATTTAGCGCCATACCTATCAAGCTACCAAAAAACTTCTTTACTGAATTAGAAAAAACTATAACAAATTTCATTTGGAATAACAAAAGATCAAGAATATCAAGGGAAATAATGAAAAAAAATGTGAAGGAAGGGGGCCTAGCAGTACCAGATATTAAACTATACTATAAAGCAGCAGCAGCAGTCATTAAAACAATATGGTACTGGCTAAGAGATAGAAGGGAGGATCAATGGAATAGAGTTGGGGTAAATGATGTCAGCAAGAGAGTGCATGATAAACCCTAAGAGCCCAACTTTGGGGACAGAAATCCACTATTTGACTATTTGGGAAAATTGGAAAACAACATGGGAGAGATTAGGTTTAGTTCAACATCTCACACCCTACACCAAGATAAATTCAGAATGGGTGAATGACTTGAATATAAAGAGGGAAACTATAAATAAAGTGAACACAGAATAGTATACATGTCAGATCTCTGGGAAAGTAAAGATTTTAAAACCAAGCAACAGTTAGATAAAATTACAAAATGTAAAATTAATTATTTTGATTATATTAAATTAAAAATCTTTTGTACCAACAAAAATAATGCAAAAAAAATCAGAAGAGAAACAACAAATTGGGAAAAAATCTTTATAACAAAAAACTCTGACAGGGGTCTAATTACTCAAATATAAAAGGAGTTAAATCAATTTAATAAAAAAATCACGCCATTCCCCAATTGATAAATGGACAAGGGACATGAATAAGCAATTTTCAGATAAAGAAATAGAAAGTATCAATAAGCACATGAGAAAGTGCTCTTAAATCTCTAATAATTAGAGAAATGCAAATCAAAAAAACTCTGAGGTACCACCTCATACCTAGCAGATTGCCTAAAATTATGGCAGGAGAGAATAATGAATGTTGGAAGGGATGTGGCAAATGTACAATACAAATGTATGGATAGAAGATTTTATGAATAAATAGAGATAGAAACCTGTGAAATATGAAATGCATAATTTTGAATACATTAAATTGAAAAGTTTTCATACTGATAAAATTAAAGTAATCATTCATAGAAGCAAATTAATGCTTTGCTTTTAGAGTTGTGAAGTGATTCATCCATTCTGCATGGCAATTTGGAACTATGCTCAAAGGGCTATGAAAGATTGCCTGCCCTTTGATCCAGCCATACCATTGTTGGGTTTGTACCCCAAAGGGATCAAAGATAAACAGACTTGTACGAAAATATTTTATAGCTGCGCTTTTTGTGGTGATAAAAAACTGGAAAAGGAGGTTATGCCCTTCAATTGGGGAATGGCTGAATAAATTGAATATACTCGTGATGGAATACTATTGTGCTCAAAGGAATAATAAACTGGAGGAATTCCATGTGAACTGGAACGACCTCCAGGAATTGTTGCAGAGTGAAAGGAGCAGAGCCAGAAGAACATTGTACACAGAGACCAATACACTGTGGTAAAATCGAATGTAATGGACTTCTGTACTAGCAGCAATGCAATGATCCAGGACAATTCTGAGGGATTTATGAAAAAGAGTGCTACCCACAATTCAGAGGAAGAACTACATGAGTGGAAACACAGAAGAAAAGCAACTGCTTGAATACATGGGTTGAGGCGGACATGATTGGGGATGTAGACTCGAAACTTCCACACCAATGCAACTATCAACAATTTGGAAATAGGTCTTGATAGATGACATATGTTAAAACCAGTGGAAATGTGCATTGGCTATGGGGAGGGTTGAGGTCTGGAGGTGAAGGGGAAAGTAAGAACATGAATCATGTAACCATGATAACTTTTCTAAAAAATAAACATTATAAAAAAATAAACACACACATACACACACACACACACACACACACACAAAACTTACCAAGAAATCTAGATATAAAAGGAGATATAAACAAGTTAGAAAAAAAGAGAATATATTACTCAACCAATGTATGGATAGAAGAATTTATGAATAAATAAGAGATAGAAACCTGTGAAATATGAAATGCATAATTTTGATTACATTAAATTGAAAAGTTTTCACACTAATAAAATTAAAGTAGTCATTCATAGAAGGAAAACAATACGTTGAAGGGAAATTTCATAAACAACTTATTGGATTCATTTCTCACATCAAAAAGTATATAAAGGGGGCAACTGGGTAACGCAGTGAATTGAGAGCCAGGCCTAGAGAAGGAAGGTCCTATGTTCTAATCTTGTCTCAGACACCTTCCCAGTTGTGTGATCCTGGGCAAGTCACTTAACCCCCATTGCCTAACCCTCTTTTGCCTTGGAACCAATACACAGTATTAATTCCAAGATGGAAGGTAAAGGTTTAAAAATGTATTTAAAGATATGTGTCAAATATATAAAACATGAGCCATTGCTCAGCTGATAAACAGTCAGAAAATATGGACAGATGGATTTTATATCAAGAAATTAAAGCTATATACAATTTTATGAAAAACTTTTAAATAATTATTGCTTCAAGTAATACAAATCAAAACAACTGGAAGACATCATCTCAAATATATTAGGTTGGCTAACATATGTGAAGATATAATTATATCTGTTATTTTTAATGTAAAATCAGTAACTTTTAGTTTAATTAATCAAAAAATTAGTTTAATCAATCAAAAAACTGAAAACACCCCTACTTAACACTTGACCAGTCACTCTATGGAAGAGTTCACAAAT
Organism: Gracilinanus agilis; assembly: GCF_016433145.1. Lineage (NCBI taxonomy): Eukaryota > Metazoa > Chordata > Mammalia > Didelphimorphia > Didelphidae > Gracilinanus > Gracilinanus agilis. Next base: position 468,580,237 of record NC_058130.1, on the reverse strand, counting down.
CAAAAACTCTCACCTTCAAAGGGTACTGCCCAGCTAAGCAGTTTGGAAGCTATGATTGATTCCTGTGAAGAGGGGAAGAGACAGGAAGTGACATGGAAAAAAGAGCTATAAAAAGTCCATTACTCCCTGGATTTAGGGCTTCGTCTTCTCTCTTTGGATCTTCTAGCATGGATTCATCCCTGCCTTGGTGCTTGAAGAGACACTTCCTTTGTATCCTGTGGTGATGAGTGGAGTGATTCCTTCTTCTGTCCCTCAGTGAGAAGACCATCTCTGCTCATGGGTTCTTTGGTGGGACACTTCCTTCAGTGTGAGTTCTAGTGATATTCTTGGTAGTCTTAGCCTCTTGTGCACTGAAGTTTCTTTTCAGATTCATATTATTCAGTCTGGAGACATTAGTATTAAAGTTTAGGGTATCTGTACCTAGGCAATACTTTCTGTATCTTTATCTACATTTTTCCCCTTTCACTCTTTCCACCTTTTTGTAAATAAAGCTGCTAAAAGTCATTTTGACTTAAGCTCTAATATTTTAAATCAGTGACCACAATATTACTTTACAAATCTCATATTTAGCATAAAACCTAAATTTAAATTTTACACATTGTAATAGGGCAAAATGACAAAAGTTGGAGGGGACGTGAAAAAATAGGAACACTAACACATTTTTTGTGGAACTGTGAACTAATTCAACCATTTTGGAGAGCAATTTGGAATTATACTCAAAGAGTTATACAATTGGGTATATCTTTTGACTCAATAATGTTATTATTATTTTTTCTATTGGTGATTAAGGAAAAAAAATGAAAGAACCTTCTTGTACAAAAATATTTATAGCAACTCTTTTTGTCATGCCAATGAATTGGAAACTGAAGGAATGTCCATCAATTAAGGAATGACTGATTAAGTTTTGATATATAATCGTAAAGGAATTCTATTGTGCCATTAGAAATGAGAAACATGATGATCTCTCTCTCTCTCTCTCTCTCTCTCTCTCATACACACACACACACACACACACACACACACACACAACCTGGAAAGACTTACATGAAGTGATTCAAAGTGAAGTGAGTAGAACTGGGAGATTGTTGTACACAGAAACAACAATAATTTATGATGATCAACTGAATTACTGTTTATCAATTAGACAAAGATCCAGGATAATATTAAGGGATCCATGATGAAAAAGGATATCCACCTCCATAGAAATAACAGATGCAGTTGTAATGATAATTTGCACAGCAATATGGAACGCAAGATGATGGACAGTTACCTGATTAGAACATAGAATGAACTGAGCCTAGCAGGAGGTGGCATGTGCCAGGACAGTTGAAGATCAGATATATAAGGAAGGATTTGAACTGGGAGATCATCTCAATCTGAGATTAGATTTTGGGGTAGTGGGAGGTTGTAGTGAGGGTAGGTCATAGGTCAATTTGAATTACCAGCAACCTGCACCAACCAATTTCATAGTCCCAGATCCTGTGTTACCTTTATATTGAAAAACATGAACCTGATTTGATCACCTAGAAGAAGCAACAACATTTAACAGCAAAGCAACCTGATTTAGGTTGAAACCAGTCTGGCATAGCCAGACTGGCAACTGGCAATTGGCAACTGGTAATTGGCAACTGGCAAATGGCAACTGATAAGCCTGACCATCATCCATTCAAATACCATCATTATTATCATTAGCTTATTTTAAAGACTTCCTGTTGCCCTCCTTCCCAATCACTACCCTACTTCCCCTCCTAAGCCTGTGAACATTAAATCTTCAAGCTTACCTAGATTTGGTGTCATCTCTATCTTAGGGCTTAGTGATTATATCCTTGGGATATTTGAAGGAAAGGAGAATTGTATCAGTTATAGTAGAATATAATTCACAGTCAACTTAGCCAGGATAGTCAGTTAGAAGTAGCTGCATAATTCTAATCACAGATTCTTCATCTGGCTGGCTATTCTGGGACACTGTTATATCTGAAGTTGGATTCAGCATATTCACAACAATTATTGCTGCGGGGTCCTTTGTGTTTCACTATCACAACTTAAGTGTTACACTCAGGTATCACCCACACACTCAGCTTCAGCTCCTCATAACACCAGGATCATTATAACAAGTTTGAATGTAGATTGAAAAATACCATTCTTCACTGTACTTCCTCCATGAATTTTTCTCTAGTCTTGTTTTGTTTTGTAATAGTTAAAAATTTGGTTTGATAAAATAATAATAGTTAAAAAATATTGTTGTGGTCTCTGTTTATAATATTAACTGAAGCCATGAGAATGTTAGTAGCCTTAGTAGTTTTATTATAGCAGGATAGAGATAGTAAAGAGGGTAGATATAGATAGTAAACAGTGCTTGTGGTCTTTTAGGACTAGTGTTAAGTAGGGGTACTTCAGTTTCCTGGTTGACTAACTTAAAATAGACAAAGGGAATAGAAAATTCCCTTTCATAGTTTGACAATATGGTGAAAAGAGAAATATGTATTATATAATAATATATATACAACCAACAACAAAAAAATGAGGCTGATTTTTGGATGCAACTAATATAAGAATTTGTTTTTCTTTGATAAGCATATTTATTACAATTTAACATATATAATATATTATGTGGTATTTTATATATATATATATATAATATAATAAATGGCAACTTGAAAAATTAGTAATAAAAATTTGGACTTTTTTTAAACCATTAACTAGTTAAATTTTAAAAGTTAATTCAATTTCAAAAGAAAAAAGAAAATGAATTTACCAGTATCAAAAAATGAAAATGGGCAAATTCATAACAACTGAATAGAAATTATGATTGGAAAATATTTTGAAAAATATATGCCATTAAACACAAGAAGTGAAATGAAATTGATTAATATTTACAAAAAATATAATCAGATTAATAGACAAAAAGGATAATTAAAATAAATGAATAACAAAAGAAAACACTCTGACACCATTAGAAGTGAATA
>NC_058130.1:468517897-468577214 GCF_016433145.1 Gracilinanus agilis | reverse complement strand
TGGTATTTTATATATATATAATATAATAAATGGCAACTTGAAAAATTAGTAATAAAAATTTGGACTTTTTTTAAACCATTAACTAGCTAAATTTTAAAAGTTAATTCAATTTCAAAAGAAAAAAGAAAATGAATTTACCAGTATCAAAAAATGAAAATGGGCAAATTCATAACAACTGAATAGAAATTATGATTGGAAGCTATTTTGAAAAATATATGCCATTAAACACAAGAAGTGAAATGAAATTGATTAATATTTACAAAAAATATAATCAGATTAATAGACAAAAAGGATAATTAAAATAAATGAATAACAAAAGAAAACACTGACACCATTAGAAGTGAATATTAAAATTACAAGTAAAGATTAGCATGCAACAAAAAAAATTCCAATATTATGTGGAGTTTGCAGAATTAGGAATGCAAGGTATCCTAGAAAATTCAATTATGATACCATTATTTTTTTGATACTTAAAACAGAGAGAGTATAATAAAGAAAATAATCACATAACTTTAATTAATATTAATGAAAGACAAATAAATATTAGCCAATGGGCTACATTAGCATGTCATAACATTTATATAATATAATCAGGTCAGATTTTTTTCAGATTTATTCCAGAAATTCAGAAATGGCTTAATATTATATAAATTATATACATAAAATTATGAATATGATTGACCAAGTAAATAAAAAGAACATTAAAATTTTAAGTATATAAATAGAAAAAGAAAAATAGTTGACAAAATATAATACACATTTCTTTTTTAAAAGCAAACAATACCAGAATAAAATTTCTTTCTTTTCATACCATAAGTGGTAAATATATATCTAAAACCAAGAATCATCATTATATGGAACAAGGACAAGCTAGAGTACTTTCCAATTAGGTCAAAAGTAAAGCAAGGATGTCCAATGTGATTAGTAGTAATTATATAGTGCTAGAATTATTAATTACAAAAATAAGGGAAGAAAAAAATTAAGGAAATGAGATAAATAAAGCAGGATCAAAAATTGCCAAGTTTTTATATGCCACAATATTCTACATAGAAAAATCTAAAGAATAAGCTAAAATAATAACAATAGTATTAAAATTACAGCAAAGTTGCAACTTGATAAATAAATCCATATAAATTGTCAGCATTTCTGTGCGTTATCAACTAAGCCCAGAAGGAAATAATATAAAGAGAAATGCCAGGGACAGCTGGATGGTTCACTGGAATAAAAGCCAAGCCTAGAGATGGGAAGTCCTATGATTCAAATCTGGCCTCAGATACTTCTCAGCTGTGTGACCCTGGGCAAGTCACTTGACCCCGATTGCCTAGCCCTTGCTGCTCTTCTGCCTTCGAACCAATGCACAGTATTGATTCAAGCAGTATTAGATTTCAAAACATAATACAAAGTAATATTATCAAAATTCTTTGCCCTGGTTAAAAAAATGTTCAGTAGAAGAGATTAGGCACACATCACAGAACAATAATAAAATCATCTTAATTTACCACAAAGATGCTAGCTTCTAGGATAAGGATTCATTATCTGACCAAACAAACAAACAAACAAAAACACCTCCTGGGAAAATTAGACATTGGGTTGGCAGAATTTAAATTCATAGCTACTCTCCACATTATATTCCAAGATACATGCAAAATGAGTATGTGTCCTAAATAAATAAAGATCACATCAAAACAAAACTAGGGTATAATAAAGACATTTTAGAGATGTAAACAGGAAAAATATTGCATGTTCTTTCTAGGGACAGAGAAAATTATAGAAAAGAAAATGGGATTTGTATCCCAATAAGATTAAAGATAGTAGGGAAGAGCCTACTTGTATACAAATATTTATAGCAGTTCTTTTTGTGGTGGCGTAGAACAAGAAACTGACAGAATGTCCATCAATAGAGGATTGGCTAAACAAGTTGTGGTATATGATTGTAATGTAATACTATTGTGTCATAAGACAGGACAAACAAGATGTTCACAAAAGGAAAGACTTACATGAAGTGATGCAAAATGATTCAAATAGAACCACGAGTATATTGCATATAGTAACAACAATAACGTATAGTGATGAACTGTGAATAACAACCATTATTGAGAAAGCATGAATCCAGGACAACTCTAAAGGATGTATGATGAAAAAGGATATCCACTTCTAGAGAAGGAACAAAAAATTGACAATTTTGATTACATAAATATTTTAAAATATTTATACAAAATAAAATCCAAAGCAACTAAGAAATGGAGTAAACCATTAACTGGGAAGAAAATTCTGTGTAGCAAAATACTCTACTAAAGGTATTCTTCCAAGATATATTAAAATATGCTTTAAATTTGTTTTTTAAAATGAGTTGTTTTAATTTGACAAATATTTAAAGGATAAAGGAAAAAAAGTTGTTTCAAGTGAAGAGATCTAAGATATATTAATAATCATTATAAAAAGAAAAAAATTTTCCAAATCACTGATTAGAAAAATTTGAATTTATCTAATTTGACTCTGAGTTTCATCACCTGTATCAATGTCTTTTGATAGTACTTAAGTCATTCATAAAACCTTAAAAAGAGAAAGAGATTTTTTGATATGGCCAATAAGAAGGAAATGCTGATTTTTTAAAATGACAATTTTCGGAGTTTCTGAGAAGAAATATGCATTTTAATGGTCCAAATTGGTCCAAAATTGGTCCAAACATTCATGAAAGAAATTTGGGTTTGTGAATTAAATTGTGCATGCCTTTTGACTGAGCAACAACTATCAAGGTTAATACTCCAAAACTTTAAAGAAAGAGGAAAATGACCCACATGCATAAAAATTTTTATCCCAATTCTTTTTATATTGGCCAAAAATGATAAACTAAGATGAGGTCCTTGAATTGGGAAATAGAAGAAATAATTATAGCATATAAGAAAAAAAGAAAATATTACAGAAATATGGGTTGAATTATTTGAATAAGTTTAGAAAGAAGTGAGCAGATATAATATCAATTATATTTTCAGAGGCACAATATTGGGGAATCCTATTCATCTCTTGAAAGAGGGGTGATGGATTAATAGAATAGTATAGAATGATACAGAGATTTTTGGATATTGCTAATAAAATACTTTGTTTATATCAACTATTCTTAGTCATTAAATATGTTCTTCCAATGGGAAAGGGGAACTTTGAGGAGAAAATATGTAATAATTGAAAATGATTTAATGAATTAATAGATAAATAAATGAAAAAAATTAATAAATACTTAAAAGTGCTAGATTTAGAGTCAAAGGACCTAATCTTGGCTCTGCTTCTTTCTACTTTCATATCTTCTCCTTTGGGCTGTTTTCCAAAACTCATTAGCTCTGAAATAAGGATGGTCCATTGGTCAGCCGATTATATTTTTCTCTTGAGGATCCCTAGAAGACTATGTGGGATTGTTTGCTGCCTGGATATTTTTTCTTCACAAACCCCCATCTGATTTTACAATTTGTTATAAATTAGCCTGCCATAGTAAATTAATTTTGAGAAAGATTTTTAAATAAGATGGTATATTAAAAATACTTCATACAGCACTATCACTAATAAAACAATATATTCACATATATTCTTTTACATATACACAGAGTCCAGAGAAATGTAAGTTCAAACATAAAAAAAATTCACATGACAAAAAGATAACACAACTAATGTTGAACGTAAAGTGCTTTTCTCTTTTTGTGTAATTTCATTTAGTTCCTTTTAAATGCAATCATCTGCTTGCTTCAAAGGGTTGGTTTTTTATAGATCCTGGAGTCTTTTTTCCACTCTGAAGAAATCACATTTTTTTCATGCTTCCTATCCTTAGTGAGTCTAGTTTTTCCACCCTATGCTCCAACTAAATTCATAGTTTGTTTCTGGTCCATGCTTTCTGTTGATAAGGTCAATGAATGGATAGAAAGTGTAAGAAACTTGTTCCATTCTTTTTCTTGCTGACTGATAGTAATACACTAAGTTAATCAATAGCATTTCATCTCTCCCAAATATATCAATGACTTGTTCCTATCTAATTTATGTCTTTTATTGGTTAAATCAACAGTGAAGTCTGGGACTATTGAATATCTAGTTAATATAACTTTTTATTGTTTCATTGATTTTGTAACTCAAAGTAGTCCCATTTGATAAGTGCCCAGATATAGAATATATTTTTAGTTTCATTAATTGTTATTAGGTCTTTTCATATTAGGCAAGTAATTTAATATTTCCCCTTCATCCAAATTAAAGTATTAGATTAAAAGATTCCTTAGATTCTCCATGATACTACAACTTGATGATTTTATAGTTGTTTCACAAAGTTCCTCTAGAAATACATCATTTACTTATGGACAAATTAGTTCATTTTCCCCCTCTGTCATAATAGCATATATGTTATTGTCCCTTCCATCAATTTTATCAATCTAGAACTAGAGAGCTAGCAAACCTCTAACTTGTAATTCAGCAATAAACTATTAACTTTTCAAAAGTGAAAACTATTACATCTAAATGCAATAATTAAATTTCACAAATCATATATGCTATATGCCTCCTTATATATAATTTACTACTTGTGTGAATTTAGGTCAATCATTTAAACATTTTGTCCCTCAATTCCCTAATCTAAAAATCTAAAAATGTATGTAGCATGCTAGATGTCTTCTAATACTCTTCTAACTCTAGATCTATGATCCTAAGTTCCTGCATTCCCTATATTTATGTGTATAAGGGGCAAGGATTGAGATTAGACTGGCAATTTCATTACAGCAGTGAACTCTAAAGTGAGGAAACTCACTCTAACTTGAAGAAAAGGTTTATATCTGCACCAAGAATCACTATATTTTAGCTCAGAATATTGACAGGTTAAATAACTTACCCAGCATCACAGAGCCAGTTTATGATAGAGGTAGGACAGTAACCCAGGTGACCCATAATTGAGACCAGCTCTTTATTCATGCTGCTCCTATGTATATGACATATGTGCATATATATGTATATTTACATGGACAGACATATAGGTAGCAAAATTGAGGCGATAGTGGTGGCTATCATTTTCCTGAGGCCATTTTGCTCTGATTGCTATGCTGGAGGAAGGAGTACGAAGAGCCTTTCATTTCCTTCCTTACAGAAGGCAGAAACTAGACTCTTAGCTCATTTCAAATTGCAACTGCTACTCTGCTGGTTTCAGTTTCACAGAAGAAAATGCCCTTGTAGGTAGATTCTGGTTTCCCTCTTTCCCAACCCATCCCATCCCATTTACCTGCCTGCTTTTGTGTATTGTCTCCATTAGATTACAAACTACTTCTCTTTTTATTAATTGTATCCCCAGCACTTAGCCCAGGGACTAGTACATAGTAGGTACTTAGTAACTTGTAAAGCAAATACATCTTGTTGCTTTTGCAATTCAGAAATTCCAAGTTAGAATTCTGCTTTAAAACAGACAAAAACAGTAGGTATTGTTATTTCCCTAATGTGATGTCTGTAGGATATTCACAAAAAGCTATATAAAAGCCAAATGATTTCATCTTATTTTCATTGCCTCATTAATTCTCAATGGATTAATCACATTGTATTTTGCTTATACATTTTTTTTACAATATCAGTGTTTTTTTTTTCTGGTGTGCTATTTAAAAAAATGTAAATGAATCAGTCACCACTAAAATTAAGAGTCAGATCTGAGAGCCTCTATTATTGTAGGAGGTGTTGTTACTTCCAATAGATTATATTATATGCAATAATAGTATTTCCCTAAAAGGATTCATTTTATGTTCCCATTAAACGAGCTAGTTAGCACTTATTGCACTATAGTGAGATGAACAAAATAAGATCCCATTTATCAGTGGGTCAGATTTTGCTAAATCTCAAATCTCTCTGATGTATCTCTAAACCACAAAGTAAGCATGTTATGTAAAGTTTCCTTCTGAGGCTTATAAGATCTCTGAGCAGAGTTGTTACAAAGCCCCAATACTAAAGTCAACAGATGTGTTTTAGGCTTCCACTGAATTTCTTACTGGCTCTTTTTTAATGTATGGTTTTAATAAGCTCAGCTATCACAACTCACAAGAGATTATAAAAATAAAACAACAAAGGGAGTAATGAGACTCTTTGAGTCAGGAATAATAGGGGCTCATGACAAGTGACAGAGGATAGTGGGATATTTAAGGATTTTAATAGTTGTAGTACCCCTTCCTCCATTGCAGATCAGAACCCATGCTTACCTTCTCAGCACTGTATGTGCCCACCCAGCAGTCTTTGAGTGCACTTTTACCTAATATATTGAGAGGAATTTTAAAATATTTAACATCGCATGGATACTTTTGGAACATAAAGGCTTCCCACAAGTTCCTTCTCTTTTTTCTTATTTGACCAACCACTACTTTTCTGCTTATATACAACACTCATACTTTGCAGTTCTTTGTTGTAAACATTTTCAAACTACTTATCTGGACAATGTGCCTCACTATTGTGATTTGGGTGACCTACAACTTAGATTTTGGAGGATTTTGTTATCTTATCACTTTCAGCTATACAACATCATTGGGAAAATTATTTTTTAGGGCAAAACTTAGAGTCATTGAAAACACAATGAAAATTTCAAAAGATAATTCCATCTCCTTCTCATCTTCAGTTTTATATGATTGACTGGCATTTTGGGCCAAAGGTTTGACATTTATAGAACCAATATTTTAATCTTTATACGGTCTACAAAGTGTGATTCTTTATACCCTCTGTCCATTTCTCTATCCTTCTGACCTTGTATGGAGGAAACAAAACAAACAAGGAAATCAATCAATTTACTTCATCTGCATTAATGAAATCCCTCCAATATGTTAATAGAGAACCAGAGCAGATATAAAATGATTGCTGTATAAAATAAATAGAGTTCAATAATAGATTTCATAATGAAGATCCTGAATCATCAAAGAAAAGTTAGATTATTTGTAGTACTCTCTGTTCAAGAGGACAGGAAAATATGCAATGCACATTAGGAAGTTTTTAACACAAAAGGTAAAACAATTTTTGGCAATTCTTTAATCTGAAAAATTACAGTATGTGATATGCTTCATTATTTTAAGTTTAGCTTCATTTGTTCAAATTTAAAATATATACCTATTTATAAAAAAAATTATCTTCCTAATAGCTAAAGGCTGGTAGAAAAATAAATAAGACAGAGGACAAAAATAAATTAAACTTTGCAACACATTCTTAAGCATGCAATCTTGTTGGGGAGATAGCACATATATAAATTATTGCAATAACAAAAAAGAATAGAATAAGCATTTGGGAGTTTCATTATGAATCAAATAGAATTTAGTAGATCATTTTTAATATTCATTCATGGATGCATATAAACCAATTTTTTCCCAAAGGCTATTTGACTTTTTTTCCCCCTAAACTACAAGTTAATTTTTTTAAAGTTAGACCAACATATAAGATGACTTCTATCTATTATTATGAGCTAACATTAAAATGTCGTTCCTCCCCCCCCCCCACTCCAAAACCAATTTAACACACAAAGATAGTTGACGCTATTGGTCACTTATTGGCTAAACCAGGGGTTGGCAATGTATGGCTCTTTCTGCAGGAGCCATAAAGTCAACCACGGCAAAGTAACTAACAGTTTACGCATGACATCATGTGTCATGTGATATGTTATGTGATCCTTTCTGTACTGTGACTATCTTCTAACTTAGAAGGCTCCCTCATTGATATTGCCACGTGAGACGAATCCTGGTCTTTAGTTCGGCTTGGTAGCTGTGCTGTGTGTTCTTCCTTCTGCCCTCCTTTTACTCTTTCCACACCTGTTACTGACATCTTGGGGTTCTGTATAGTGATTGATCGCTTTTGTCTACATTCTCTACCCCCCTGCCTCTGATTTACATGGCTTTATCTCAGTGCATTCATGGGGTCTGCACTCCCTATTTGTGGGGTTGTTATTGTTTTTAACTTTTTTACCTGCTCTTAAAGGGGAACTATAGTCAGATTACACCTTTACATATGCTTCATTAGTGAGAAGCATTTCTCTCCAGTAGTTGTTTCATTTGATACAGAATGATTGAGTAGGCAGCACTGATAAACACCTGTACCAGGAAATGTGTGTGATGTGTCCTGGCCAGTTTTTCATGAAAAGGTACCCTCCTCCCCCACTACTTACTAATGCCTGCACACAAGTCATGTTATTTTCTGTAATCCCCTGATCTCCTACTTAATTTATGTGGCCAAATGGCTTAACCAGCAGGCCGGCAGCTTTTTCTTCTCCTGTTGCCTGACTTGAGAGAAGGAGAGGAAAAAATATTCTTCCCTGAATTTTTCTCTCTTTATTTCAGCAATTTTCTTAGTGTAAATGAGTTTTATATGTATGTGGGCAGTTATATCAGTACTATAGTGCCCCATTAAGTCTTGTTTTTTGATTAATAATCAAAATAATTTTGATTAATAATCAGCAAAATCATGCAGCACTAGAAGACACATTAATGTACTTTCTTTATCATTTGTTAGCACATAATAACATTATTAAAAATAGTTCAGAGACTTATTGTACTTTAAAAGTGTTGTTCTCACATAAAATGCACATATTTACTTTTATTCAGTGTTAAACATATTGTACGGCTTTTGTGAAATTACATTTTAAAAAATGTGGCGTTTATGGCTCTCATGGCCAAAAAGGTTGCAGACCCCTGGGCTAAACTATTCATGAAATGTCTCTCAACCTTTAGTAGGCTGGTCCTCAGGCAATAAACACAGTCAGTTTTTGTGACTGAACTTTTCTTTCCACTTTAAAAAACTCTGCCTTATATAGAACTATTTGGGCATAGGTTAAAGAAATGTAAGATGCTTTCCAGACTGCTATGAAGATAAGGGAATGGTATATGTGTGCTCTAAAGAGCAGACACATAAGCTGGGAATTACCATTTAGCTTCAACTCAGTTTCAGTTTTCCTAGACTCAAAACTAAATTTTTAAATAAGTGGAACCCCCTTCCCATCTGACTGCTGAATTAAAGTGTGGTATAAAATCCTAAATAATGAATTGAAAGCTAACATTGATTTTGAAGGCTAAGGAGATGTGGAGGTGTTTACTATTTAAATAAATATATAAAAAGAAGGAAACATAACAGTCATGGTTACTATGACCTCTTCTTATCTTATTTTTAAGTTTAATGACTCATGATTTAATTTTCCACCTGCCTTCATTTAAAAATATTCTATCATTCACCTGAGTCAAGAGCTTGGAATACCTTAGAAAGATTAATATCTATAATCAGTGGCCTCACCAGGAGAGAAGAGACCTGCCTTAGAAACCTTTACATTTGTTTCCTGTTCTGCTTTTGGCAGTGTAGAAGAAATGATTTCATTATCAATTTGACCAGAATAACTGAATACGTGGCTGAAAATTATGGGGAGACAGGAGAAGAGAAGGTTTATCATGGCTTAACTGCTGGTGTGACAGATACTTTGTTTGACTCAACTCCATCTGGCTGGATTATAGGAGTCTTTTATTTTTCCCTGTTATTTTATGTACTAATCTTTGACCAGCAGCCATCCCTAAATTGGCTAGTTGTCAGTCCTACCTTGCACAGTTCTCAATGAGCCAATGTCCATCTCACAAAGCAATAGGCATGAGATCAGCACTGGAAAAGGAGGCATGATTTCCTAAGAAAGGTCCCATTAATGAATAGATGGTCAGACAGGATGTGGAGAGATGGGGCTATACTCAGTTTTATCATATATTCTTGTTGGGACAACTTAAGTACCTTCACTTACTTTCTGAACTGCCAAAATGCTAAGTACACTCACTGGATCCTATTGTAAACGAGACTATATAATTTTTAGAAGAGAATATCTAAATAATTTAATTAGGAGAAATATTATTTTAAATCTGGGATCATTTCTGATCAGAAATATAAAAAAAGCCCACACAAGTCTATATAACTCTTGGTAACAAACTAAGAAAAAGTTATTGGTTGGCTCATTATTTCCCAAACAGTGAAAAGCATATTTTCCATTCCCTTTTGACACTAACCAAGAGAACCCAGCAGATCATAATACTGGTCCTGAATCTAAGATCTGCCCTAAAATCCAATTATACTTACCTAAATGCATCCATCACTTGGAAATGGTAAAATGAAAGAATATGTAAAGATAGTATGGGGAATAGCCTAGTCTCCAAAAACAATCAATGCCGATGGTCCCTTCAGGCTGGCCTAATGCATATGTATGGTAACAGAGCACAGAGCAGCCATTAAGAGATTTTCATTTTGAAGTAGAGAACAGACTCAGTCCCTAGGCCAAGCCAAAATGCTTTGCTCTTGGAAGCAGTAATTGGCTGCTTTCCTAAGTGCTGTCCCCTGCCAGCTGTTTTATGACAGTACTGTTTCTAATTTCATATAAAAATAGAAGAAAAGGTACAGATCAACATAGAAGAAAGGGAGGTTATAGATATCTTGTTCCTCTCTAATTTAGTCATTTCTGCCCAAGTTTTATGTAAAAATAACAACTCTCTTCTAAGACAAACGCAAAGTTTTGTGCTATACTAAGGTATTTAGTCATTATGTCAGTCTAAGCTAAGGATCTTGGTCCAAATCTATATTAGGAGGAAAAATATTTTTTCAAAATGCTATTGCCATTACTGGTTTATTAAAACTTTTCCCCCATCATAAATTATTTCAAGAGTTGTGATCTGGTAACAAGGAAGCATATTCCCACCTATGAACCTTCAAAACTAATTGTCAAGGCATTAATATAACAACATTATTTCAAGCTCACTATGTGCCTTCAATTTGGTAGCCTTTCACAACATGATGAGCACAGAATTATGTATTGTATAATAATACATGAAGGAGCTACATCATTTTATTTGCCATCTTAGGGAAAAGTTAAAGGTAGAAAGGAGGGAGAGAAGGTTTCATAAAATGTTGGAAAGCAATTATTGAAAATGTAAATTAAAATTTCAAATAAAAATTATTTTGACATAATCTGGAAAAATTATAAACTTTAAATAAAAAAGAAGTTATTGGTGGCTTTCATTCAGATCTTGCACCATGACTATTGCTCTTTTTCAGAACATATTTCCACCCTTGCCTTTACTTCCTGTTAATGACTGAGCTTTGGATGCTTCCTTTAATTAATACTGAAGCATTATTAATTAGAGAAATACAAAGCAAAACAATTCTCAGATATCATCTAACACATATCAGATTGGCTAAAATTATAAAACATCAAAATAACAAATGTTGGAGGGAATGTGGAAAAATGGGGACACTAATATACACTATTGTAGTGTAACTGGCAGAACTAGAAACCGATCTATTTTAGAGAATAATCTGGAATTATGCTTAAAGAGTTATAAAACCATGTGTCTTTTGACTCAGCAATAACTCCATTAGTCTTATTTCCTAATATGATTGTGGAAAAAGGAAATTAATCTTTTTGTTCTAAAATATTTACCAAAAACTTATATGCCTTAAAGAATGGGGAACAGGTTAATTTTATGGAAAAAAAAAACTTTGAAAGACATACATGAAATTATGAAGAATGAAATGAGCAGAAGCGGGAGAAAATTACAGAGCAAAAGAAATATTGTTTAAACAATGTCTTATGTATGTTCACCTCTAGAGAAAGAACTAATAAACAGAAATAAGTAAGGAAAAGTTGTGTGTATATGTGTGTGTGTATATGTATGCATATATTTATATATATCTTTTTTTTCAGATGCTATCTTTTCTTAAGCAGGAAGAGAAAGGAGGGAAGAAGTTAACTGTGTATTTTGATATAATGAACAAATAAATTCAAATAAAAGAAGATGGATAATGGACAAAATGGACAAAAAGGCAAGTATTACATAGTTCATGGTGAGTAAGTCAGTCTCAGAGTTAAGAAGACAGGTTCAAGACTTACATCTGAGGGGCAGCTGGGTAGCTCAGTGGATTGAGAGCCAGGCCTAGAGACGGGAGGTCCTAGGTTCAAATCCGGCCTCAGACACTTCCCAGCTGTGTGACCCTGGGCAAGTCACTTGACCCCCATTGCCTACCCTTACCACTCTTCCACCTATAAGTCAATACACAGAAGTTAAGGGTTTAAAAATAAAAAAAAATTGTTAATAAAAAAAAAAAAGACTTACATCTGATGTATGCTAACTACATGACCTTGGACAAATCACTTAATTTTTTAATGGTTGTTGTTGTTGTTGTTGTTTTGTTGTTTCAGTTCTGTCTGACTCTTTGTGACTTCATTATAGGTTTTCTTGGAGTGGTTTTCCACTTCCTTCTCTAGTTCATTTTATAGATGAGGTAACTGATACAGAATGATTTAAGTGACTTGCCAGCATCACATGCGGAGAAAGTGCCTAAAGCTAGATTTGAACTCAGGAAAATGAGTTTTCCTGACTCCAGTCCTGGCATTCTATTATGTAAAAATAAAAAAATATATACTATAAAAATAAATGGTAAAAGTATGCAAATAAAGGTTCAAAACTGTTCACTTAATTTTGATAGATGTAATCAAAATTTAGTGATAAAGTGAAATGATGCTCATAAGTGAACTTCCCTTCAGGGCCAGGCACAAGGATGCTAAAGAGATTCTTACTGTAAAAATAAAATATTTATTGAAATATATATGGATAAAAGGATTTCTAACTCTAAGGGATTCTAACCCAAATAAAACTCCCTGATTCCTTAAGGAATCGCTTCTCCTATTTCCACAGGCTACACTAATCCTTCCTGATTTGACTAACCCAAATTTTTATTATTCTAAATAAACTACCACTATTATTCTTATAATTCTTAACTTCACCTTCAAGTTATAAAAATAATAAAGGCTAGGTGGTTGAGTCTCGACAAGAATCAAGTTAGGACTATGAGCCTTAGCAGACTCAAGAGTCCAAAGCAAAGACCAGGTCTTTCTTTGGTCTTCTCAGAGTTAAAAAAATCTATAAAACAATAATAGATAGTCAATAGTGTTTCCCAAGTTGGAAAAAGAAAACACTAAGCTTCTTCAGGCCTTTCCTCCCTTTCCTTCTACCTCAGACAGGAGAGAGAGTCTCTGTCAGTGACTCTGCCAACTGCCTAAGACCAACTACCCCTCCCAGAGCGAGTAACTGTCACAGAAAAACCATTAGACTTGAAACTGACACTCGGCCTCAGTTCTGTTTGAGCTCTATATTCTTTCTCAAGCTAGGTTCTCTACTTCTTATCTCTAAACTAATAAAACAATACTTATTTTCTAATATCATCCTTATAATTACCTGTGCCACCTAGTTGCTCTCCAATGCTTTAGACAAATCTATAAGACCATAAGTTACATACATTTTGTTAATATGGGACCTTCATGTGTTAGAGGGGATACACTAGTAGTCACCTAAACTGATGAAACTATTGGAGATAAAAGAAGAAGAGAAGGATATAATTTAAATATTCTGTTTTTCTTCAAAATTTGGTTCATTTCTTACCTTCTAAAAGAGGCCTTTCTCTTATTCTCCTTTTTTTAGTGTCATCCTCTTTAATATTGCCTTTGACCTGCTCTGTATATGCTTTGTATATACATAATTACATGCTTGTTTTTTTTTGCTATCAAAATATAAAAGCTTTTTTGTGAGAACAGACTGATTTGGCATTTAGCATATTTTCATGTTCACAATAAATGCATAAAAGAACTTATGAACTTAAACTTAGGTACCTGTTATGAACTCATTTATTTTTTGCCTCTTTTAAACTTCATATCCTAGATAATCTTATAGCCTATCTTATAGACAATTTAAATTTCAATATGCTACAAATTGTTCTTACTGCCTCAAGTCCATCTCCACTCAAATCCATTATCCATGCAGCTACCAAAGCAAATCCTAAAACACAGTTACAGTAGGACTTTATTCCTTCCCTATTCAAAAATCTCCTACTTTGCTTCCAGGATATAGTACAGAACATCTCCCTTTAGAATTTAAAGCACATCATAATCTTTTTTTTTTTTTAGAAAAGGTTTCCAGGCTTATTATGAATCATTTTAAGCTCTATGCATGAATATATGATTACATATACACTGCATGCCCACATGTGTGTACACACACATGCATATGCAGTCACAAGCTGAGACTTTTTAAAATAGAAAGAAGAAAACTTCTGTTACTTAGTTTATTAAAGTTAGCAATATAGTAACATTCTTTTTTATTTGTCTCTTTCTGAAATTCTTTGTATTTTCTTGTGTGCACTTTTATATTGGTAATTTATGTGTTTTCTGCTTCTTTTCCTCTTGCTTTCTTCCCATTAACTCAGATCCTCACTTAAAACAAATAGTTAAACAAAACAAATCAACAAGTGATATTTCTGAAAATATATGTCTCATGATGTAGTTCTCATCCATTACCTCTCTGCAAAGAAACAAAATTCCAACTGCTCAACTTGTGATCAAAGTTGCTAAATCTTTCAAATATTTTTTCCTTTAACTATTATATAGTCATCATATAAAATATTCTCCTAGTTCAGCTTATTTTAGTATGTAGCAGTTCACACAAGTCTTCCCAGGTTTCTATGAATCATTCATATTCATTATTTGTTATGGTGCAATAGCATTCTCTTATATTTATATATCACAGTTCATTAAGTGATTTCCCAATTGATGGGCTTCTATTTTGTTTCCAGCATTTTTCTAAAATAATAATATAGCCATAGAAGTTTGTTCATATGGGTCCCTTTCCCCTATTGCTAACCTCTTTGGGGTATACCTGTAGAAGTCACTTTGCTAGGTTAAAAGATAATGTTTAATGACTTTGGGACATTTCTAAATTGTTTCCAGAATATTTGGAACAATTCACAGCTTCAACAATATTGTGTCAATGTGCTTATTTTCCCACAATCTCTACAAATACATCATGCTTTTCCCATTTATTTTCTTTGCCAATCTGATAAATATGAAGTAGAAACTCAGAGCTGATGCTTCATTCATTCTTTCAGCTAAAGCTGTTCTTCATATAGAACATACCACTTCCTGTATCTTTGTCTTGTCTCTCACTACTCCTAGGTGCAATGCAATTCCTCCATACTACTGCCTCGTAGAATATTTAGCTTCCTTCAAAGCTTATCTTATGTCAAGGTTCATAGACTAAGGCTTTCCTGAATTTTGTAAAGATGATGGAATTCCCAAACTTACCTTTAATTTATTTTCTATGTATATAATATATTTTCTTATATTTGTCCCTCTCTTTCCCCACCTCGGTAATTCTTTTGAGGACAGTATTTGCTTTGTTTTTGTCACAATAGCCCAGGAATTTTATATATACATATATATATATTTATATGTTTATTGTTTACATATAGTTGTTGCTAAATGGATACTGAAGAAAAATATGGGTTTTATGAATTCAATTCCTTATCTTTTTTTTTCTATTTTTTATTTTATTTATTTTATTTTTTTAAGTCTCGGCTGGTTTCTTTTTTTCTTTATTTTTTTAATTAATTGATTTAAAATATTTTTCCATAGTTACATGTTTCATGTTCTTTTCCCTCCCTTCCTCCCATCTCCCAATTCTTCATATTTAGATAAACAAAGAATATAAACATACAATTACTTTTTTGAGAAGTTGGATGACTGTTAGAATATCTTCATTGGAAATTGGGATCTCTGCCAGAGCCTAGATGACCTTCACCTTTTATATCATGGTATATATTTTAATTAAGCTAGTAAATGTTCATTCCATTTCTCATACTGAAATATTTCATGCAGCTGCAGTTTAAAATAAAAAAAGAGGCTTAATTATCATAGATCCAAGGTCAGTTTACAGAGTTAGGCATTGATTACAAAAATCTCACCTCTGACTTGCTTAGATAATTAGATTCATTCATGTAAAGAGTGTGATAGAGTACTGAAAAAGGCAAACTAAATCCTACTAAAACTGTCAGTTTCATATAGAGACTTTGTTTTTGCACTGCCATATCCAATATTGTTATTAGTCTTTTAAAAATTGGAACTCAGAAGGAATACTAGCTTAATTTAATTAAAACTTGCCTGCAAATTGTTGGTCTTAATATTTTACTAGTCCTTCTCTATGTCCATTATTTTTATAAGTTGTTAAAGCTGTGGTGGGAACGGCATTTGGCTTGGAATGCATTTTTCTTTCTGTTCAAAATCAGAATCATTATAGAATTTTATTTAGCCATTTAGCTAAAATAAAAATACATTGTATGCAGAAATATGTCTGTCAGGTTGAAATCTTTACGTGATTTAAGACTGGTTGATCTCTTCCAGCTCCATGGCAACTTGATTTCTTTACTGGCATGCAATAAACATAAAGTGTACTATATATCAATACTTACAATCATCTGGTATGAGACAAACAGGGAGCTGATACTTTGATATGATTGGTCAGGGAAATGACAGTGACTGAGGTCAAGGACATGACTTCATATTTTAGCTCCTGTTAACCAATATTGGACTGGTTGTGTGACAGTAAGAGCTTACTAAAGCTCTTTCTTCTAACTAGAGAATAAACAAGAAAGTTCATTCTCCTCTGCTCTCTTCATATCCCAAGGTGAGGAAAAGTTTTTAATACTGAACTTAAAAAAACACCGCAGGACTTGAACATTATCTAAATATGTCTCCCTTTGAATTTTGATTGCCTTTTTTTGAAAGCGGTGTCTTGGTAAGTAGGCATGATAGGAGTTTATTATGTAGGGGAGAGGAAGGATGTTTCGAGATGCAAGAGAGAAAGGCCAAAGCAGGGTCTAGGTAAAAATTGTGAATAGACAAAATGTATTTTGGGAAAATCTACTTTCCTTTGCATTGATTCTTAAACCCAAAAGGTTCCAAATTATTTCACATGATGTGTCATTGCCTAGGGCCATGAGTGTCTATATAAATATCTACATCTAGATACTACCACAAATATCTATGTTAAGACTTAGATATTAATTAGCCTCTATTCCAGTCTTTTCCCTACCTTCCCTAATCAATTGCCCAATTTTCCTGAAAGGACTTTTCTTTGTTAACAACAACAACAACAACAACAACAACAACAACAACAACTACTACTACTACTACTACTACTACTACTACTACTACTACTACTACTACTACTACTACTACTACTACTACTACTACTAATTTGTAATGGATAACGTACCATTTCTTCTAACAATATAATAATACTAACAGCATTTATATTATGTTTTCATACTTGTAAACATATTACATATGTTATTTTAGTGTATCATTAACAAAACCTCATAAAGGGTAGGTAAAATTAGTATCTTCCTTTTATTGATTAGGAAACAGAAGCTCAGAAATGTTAAGTGACTTGTTCAAGATCTCACAGCTCAGAATATTTTTGAGGCAGGATTCAAAGTACATATCCCCAACTTAAATTCTGTTTTTTTCATTATAAAGTGTAATATACAATTATTTTTTCCACTTATCTACTCTCCACAGACTTGTTTTGAAAAAGACACCTTAATAATTTTATTTTAAAAATTCACATTTATATAGTACTTTAAAGTTGGAATCAATTAATGAAAGTGTATTGAGCACATTAAGTATTAGGCACTATTATAGGGACATAAATTCAAAGACAAGAATCAAAATGGCATTACCACCCAAGAAATTTATATTATCAGAGTAATCTATGCTAATCCCTGTAAAGATTGTAGTTCATTATTATGTTAACCCTTCCAAGTAATATAATATTTCAATTCATTTAAAATGCTCTAGAAGATTCACAAAGAGAAAATTTAAATATGACAAGAAATATGACCTGGGCTGATGGAGATGTGAGGAAAATCTGTTTTTTTAAGATCTTAGCCTCAATTCCATGCAATCTGTCTGCTTGTATAGTTTACTTGTATCTAGTTTAATTGAAACTACTATATATGAACCCTTTGGAAAACAATGTTAAGAAGGAAAAAAAAACCCACCAAATCACGTAATTAGGTAAACCCATCAGTCTATTAGAACGGAGAATTTCCCAATGAAGAACTGCTTATTTTTGGATAAATGAATGGTTAAGTATATGTTAAAGTACTATTTTGTTTGAAAAACCTGTAACTTGTAGGTATATAAGAAGGGGTAATGCATACATTTTGAATGGAAATATATACATGCCCATACTGATTCTAGCTTTGGCACTGGACAAGAGGTCACTTCTGAAGGACCTACGCCTTAGAATAATTCAACATTTTTTAAGCAAGTTTTTAACCCCTTCAAAAGGAACTATGTCAAAGAGGATTGGCCATGTATTGCCTTACTTTTTACTTCTTGTACCTTACAGAATATCTAGCTCTACCTGTCTCCATCATCAAGCTTTTTGACACACACACACACACACACACACACACACACACACACAAGAGTCATAGGGATTATGAAGAAATTATTTCATCATCTTACAATGTAGATCCTTTAATTCTAAGTTGACACATATATTTTCAGGGAGCCAAAGAATATGTATATTGAGCTCTTTTTTCTTTGCTAAATCCTCAACTTTAATCCATTATATCCTCCACCCTCCACTACCACTACAATATTCTCAATAAATTTTATGCCAGAATTTTAAAAAATGGGTTAATGATTTGTGTAGCAAAGAGTAGACTCATATACTGTGCCAAATTGGATTCTGCTTCTCTCCATTCCCCTTTATGTCTTAGTGTTGGTCTAGTCAAATAATTCCCCTTCCTTAGCATTTATAAAAAATGCTTTCCCCAAATTAAATTTGCTTCCAATTTAACTTTAAAAATCATATATATGCTATATATATATGTATTTATATATGTCTCTGTGCATATGCATATCTAGACATATGTTTCCATATACATCTATTCATGTCTCTATAATGCAAACACCTAAGACATCTTGATCTATTTCTTCATTATATTTATATTATTGTGCCTCTTATTACTATAAAGTACCTTAAAAATAGAACAAAAATTTAATTTTAATTCTAACAATTGGAAAAGAATGAGCCTGGCTAGCTGCTAGCTGCTCTCTCATAGGGCAAGAGACACAAAAGAAGAACCAGGCTCTTTTACAGATATAATCCTGTGATCTGACATTTATCGTCAGCATAGCTAGTATTGTTGATTACCTTATGTCAGAAATAATTTAGCATTTATATGACATTTTACATTTTCAAAGTGCTTTTCAATCATTAATAAAATATTTCCCTCAATATTCCTTTTAGGTAGCACAGTATAACTACCTGGAACTAGAGTCATTTAACAACAACATGTTGAAAAAGAAATAGACCACATTGTTAAAATGGATTTAACTTTCAGGCAAGTAAAAGTTGAGAATTTAATAAATCTTGTGACTATGATGTATTAAATTCAACAAGTGCAGAATTAGGTTTAAGTATCCTAAAGGGCTACATTGAAAATAATAAAATAAATTTTTACTTCTAAAAAGCAACTTAGCTAAAAAAAATAGTACATTCCTGAGTTAGTTATCTGTTTATAATCAAACCAATATTTCATCAGAACGATGAAGAGGATTTCCCCCAAACTGAAGAAAATTTGAGGTATGTGAGAAAACCAATCTATCATGACAGAAAATAAAATTAAAAAATAAAGAGTTTCAGAAGAAAATGGGCAGAGTGGAAGAATGATTGAACTTTGAAACCTGTAATGAAATTTGGACAAAGGAACTATGAAGACATAAATGGAAATTAGATAACATATGATTCAATAAGGGAAAGCAATGCCTCAGGATCTTACCAATTAGAATCCAATTTTTTTCAGCTAGTAGATTGTTGACTAAATATTAAAAATAATATATTCACTTCAGTAAAACCTGGGATATGTATATGAACTCAGGCAAAGTGAAGTGTGGAGAACCAGGAAAGCATAATACAAAGAGATAGCAATGTTGAAAAATGATTTTTAGTTAAAATAAAAAAATTGAAAATTAAATTTTTAATTAAATAAAATATTTAATTATTTTGATTAAGATAATGTTACAAAACAATTTCAAAGGATTAAAAATTTGCAAAATTCTATGCACTTCCAGAAAAAATAACTTATGAACTCTGAATTCAGAATGAAGCATATTTTAAAATTTTTATTTCTATCGTTTTTTTTTTCAGTAGGGTAATACGGAAAAAAGTTTTGTATGATATCACATGTATAATCTACATAAATTTTCTTTTCTAGTAAAGAGGTTAAGGATGGATGGAGAAAACTTGGATCTTGAACATTTTTTACAGTGAATTATTTTGCATGCTATTTGAAAATATTTAATGAAATAAATGAAAACATTAAAATTAAAATTTAAGTTTATAAAAGACAAGTAAGAACATTTTCCTATAGAACTTCACTACAATTTCATGAAAAAATCTATATTCTAAAATTAATATAAAGTTCATTTCAATAGCTAAAATTTTGTTAAAACCTTTTTTTCATATGGAACATCAAACTATTTCCTCTGATGTTTCTCACCATTTCATAGAAAGTCATAGAAAAAATTTTTGAGAATTTGAGAATAGTCAGAAAAAATATCTTCTTATAACTTAATCCTCCACCCATCATTGCTAAATACTTTCATAAAGCAACTTCTGGTGAAAAATAGGGGGAAAAGAAAACAGAACATATATTTTCTTTCCTTGTAGAGTAAATGATTTAATTATTTTATTTTTTCTGGAATGGTTTTTAAAATTAATTTTCAAATTCTTCCAGATTATATGTTTATACAACTTTAAAATCTTTTTCTGTCATTTTGTCATCCATATTTTCTCCTTCCCACTCCTCCCTCTTCAAGATGGCAGATAATATGATGCAAGGTATACAACATGTATTAAAATATAACTCATATTTCCTTGTTTATGTTTTGTAACAAGATGGATATTGCTTATACTAAGGAACAATTCATGAAATAAATACAATGAAGAAAGGTATGTTTCAATCTGGATTCAGACCCTGTTAGTTCCTTCCTTGTTGCTGGAGAACCTTAACATCATGCATTCCTTGGAATGGTCCTGGATCCTTCCATTGTTGATAATAGTTAAATCATTGTATACTTTTGTTGTTGTTATTTAAAAAAAAACACTCCCTGTTCTGCTCACTTCACTTTGTGTCATTTCATATGTCTTTCCAGGATTTTGTGGTCATCTTATTTGTCATTTCTTATTGCACAACATTGTCCATTATAAATGTAGTCCATAGCCCATGATTTGTTCAGTCATTCCCAAATTGATTATAACACTTCAGTTTCCAGTTCTTTGCCACCATAAAAAGAATTGCTATAAATATCATGGAACAAGTAGTTCCTTTTTCCTAATCTTTTTTATTGGACTACAGATCTACTAGTAGTATTGCTGGGTCAAAGAATACACATATTTTTATGACCCTTTGTGCATGGTTACAAATTGCTTTCCAGAATGATTATAACAATTCATAGCTCTGTTAATAATGTATGAGTTCCATTTTTTCCACATTCCCCCAACATTTGTCATTTTCTTTTTGTAATATTAGCTAGTCTGATATGTATGAGATAGTACTGTGAAGATGTGATTAACTCTTCTCTTGCCTACTTTTAAATTTAATCACCAGAAGCATATACACCCTACTTAACTCCTAAGTGGAGGATGTCCTCAAACCATGTGCTAAAGTGGACGACAACTCAGAAATGACTGACTGCCCCCTGGGCAGTCCTAAGCAAAGTTATAGATGGCAATTTGTTTCCATAAAGTGGAGGAAGGCATAAGAAATGATGGAAAGAAAGATGACTGTAACTTCCTGTGAGGGAGGAATTCAAACTCTTTCGAGGCTGTGGAGGCCAGTGAGGATCATCTTCTTCAGTGTGTACTCTAGTATTTTGTAAGACTGCTCTCCCCTAGGACTTTGGATTGGTGAGTAAAAAAATATTGACCTTCTTTTCCTGCCTTTTGGAGAGATTAACATCAGATAAGCCTCCCTCTTAGAGGAGGCTGCATTGTTGAAACCTTTGCTTAATTTACCTCTTGGCTCTCAAGCTGGGGCTTCTAGAGACCTGCTGTTGTAGAGTAAGAGGCCAAAGCAAAAATTTAGGGTGATAAGCCAGACTTCTCCCTCTTCCTTCTTTAACATTCCTCTCCTTTTACTCTTTCCCTCCTTTTTTTGTAAATAAACTGCAAAAAAGTCATATTTTTGAATTAAGCTATATTAATTTTTATAATATCAGTGACCACATTCTCTTATATTTCGTCCAACCTTAATTTTAACCCCTACATTTCTGGGTACAAAGGTTGTGACAGTATCCTCGAATTTCCCTCAATTTTCTTGAATTTTCCTTCACTTCGTTACTATCTCAAGTCAGCTTTTTCAGTAGCTGGTTCTACAAGGTTCAACTGGAAAAGAGAGGTAAGTCAAAATTTTTCTTTTTTTTCTTAAAATAAATAAAACATAGGTGTGTTATTTTACTGGCAGGAAGCTGGCTGCTTTGTTCCTTAGAAAAGACAAGCAGGGAGGGCCTCACCTGGGGAGATGCTTCCACTCTCCTGAGGGGTGAAGCAGCCCTGTCCTGTGCAATGGAACTCTACCACACAGCCAAAAATCTGCCAGAGTACTGGAGGAAGTTAGTGAGTTCAACTCAGCCATTTGTCATTAGAGGGATTGACTATTAAGCTGAAATTAACAAAGTTTTAGCTTTGTCTTGGTCCTGGAAGTCTGTTTGCTCCTTTTTCTGAGCCCTCACATGCTTCTGGCATTAGTTTAAGTGGGAGGTGCAACCTTGGGAGATCACTCAGGAAGAGCAGAGTAAAGTAAAAATTAAACACACACACACACACAGACAGACACACACAGACACAGACACACACAGACACACACACACACACAGACACACACACACACACACAATATTTCCCATAGCCAACTAGTTTTGAAACCTAAACGGATAAAAACAAAACAAAACAAATGGAGAGCCTATGAAGTAACAACCATATCCAAATGACTGTCAGTTCAGTAGCACTCTATAAAAAGTCCAAGTGACATAAAAACTACTTGTATATTGCTAAGACTTAAATACAATTTGAAAGTTGAAGACCTCAGAATGGGGGAACAGCGATCACACTTTATCCTGGATTAAACTACTTTGGGAGATCTGTAAGCTTGCAGTTTTCTAGACAGAGGTGTACTTAAGATTCTGGAATAATTTACTACAAAATTATTATGTTGATTTTGACAGAGATGTTTGAGAAGCTGAAGGGATGGCTGGATATCTGTATCTTGCTAGACTTACTCCTCCCCCACTGACAGGCTTGAGTGAAAAAGAGAGGGGCGTAAACTGGCTCAGTGCTCCTTCTCCCCCCTCCCAATAAGCAGTTAGAAATAAATTGAAAATGGAGGTTTGATCTGGACTCCTCTGGTAAGGCTAAGCAAGGTTATTCCTCTTAAGATGTTTACTTTCTCAACTTATTTCCCCACAGGTTTAACTAGGGAAGACAGGAGATGCTTGATGTCTAGTAACTATTAGGAACAGACGAATCTGACTTGTATGGGCCGTGACAACTAAAAGGAACCAAGCTTTATAGAGGATGTGAGTATCCCCAAAATAATGGCCAGGCACAGCTACCCAAAGATGAAGTTTTACTGACAAAAACAAGGAAGGGAAAGGAAGGGAGGGGTTATAAGGATTTGGATAAGATCTTAGAAGCCCTGAACTGTTAGATAGAAACAGCCCTTCTCCCCCACCCCCCAGGAGTGAGTGGCAGACTTTATAATTAGCTTGCCCTCAGAACTTATAATTATCACTTCTAATATCTAAATAAATAAGTTACTAAATGGTAACTATAATGCAATTGCAGAAAAGGTCTAATTCAGCTCAACAGGCAAACTGCAGAGAAGAACCAAAATGGCTTTTGCCACAATGGCCTACAAAGCAATCAGAAACTGGGATCAGCAAGTAGAGTGATCTGCTCACCTCAACCCCCAGGAACCAACTCCCCTAACTGCCCTCAACTGCCCTTCACCCAGAGTTCTCTAGGGAGGGGTCCCCTGGAATTCTGGGTGATGCTTGACCCTGTATCTTCCAGGAATTCCACTCTGTCATTTCCATGTCACACAAATACACTCCCAAAAGACAAAAGGATAAAAGAAAGCACATGTTCAATCTAGATATTCCATTCAGAAGTGTGCAAAACTGAGCCCTAACATAAAGTACAATGTCAGGAAGAATAATCAAGCAAGAATCAATTATTAAGATGGAAATATCTTAAGAGTAACAGAGAAGCTCAAGGCATGAACTCAGAAGAGAATGACGCCAAAATAAGTACAAGCAAAGGCTCAAAGCAAAATATATCTTGGAAACAAGTTCAACTAGGATTCTTGGAAGAAATGCAAAAATTTTAAAATAAATTTTAAATATTTTAGTTAAATTAGAAAACTAGAGGGAAATGGAAGGAAAGTTATATCTGTGAGAAAAAAGAAAAGAATTAAGAAGATAATTTCCCTTTTGGCAAAGGAGGTATAAAACCTTATCCAAGAAACAAATTTCTGAAAATTAAAATAGACAACATGGAAGATAATGACTCCATAAGACAATAACAATATGAAAACAATTAGAAAGACTGATTTTTTTCAAATACAGGGTTTTTTATAGGAAAAAAATCTAATTTGCATAATAAATTAAAGAGAGAAAATTTAAAAATCAGTGAAAGTTTTGACCATGAGAACATAATCAACATATATAGACCAATCAGAAAAGAAAATTACCTCATGCATGGAGGCATTATGAAATTGTGAGGATAGGAGGAGGAAGAATCATATCCCAACTCTGCCAAAATATTTTGAAAATGCAATATGCCAGATAGGAAAAATGGAACCTCGAAGGAATATTAAAGTCAAATTCCCAAATTCCCAAGTCAAGGAGAAAATTTCAAAGTAGCCAGAAGTAAATGATTCAGATATCATGATGGCACAGTTAGCATCACACAAGACCTAGCAGCTTCCACATTAAAAAATGAAGCTCTTAGAATATGATATTCTAGATTACAAAGTAACTGAGATTAAAAGCTAGGATAAGATAACACCTCCTTCCCAAATGAATGTCATCCTTTGAGGGGAAAATGGGTATTTATTGAAATAGTGGGAATTTAAGCATTCTTGATAAAATGATCAGAGTTGAATAAACATTTTGATGGTCAAACTCAAGGGATATAAGAAAGATAAATTGTTATATTACTATATGGGAAGATATATATATATATATCCTAAGGATTTTTATCTTAGAGCAATTATATGGAATCTTCATAGACAAAATGCAGGAATGTCAGTTGATGTTGGGATAATTTTAAAAAATGGAGTGACAAAGAGGGATACATTGGGGAAATGGAAATGAAGAACGAGGATGATCTTCTTAAAGAAAGAAGTACCTAGAGAAGAGCTTTTACATTGGACTTGTAAATGGTAAGGGATGATTCTTGAACTCCACTCTCATAAGAATTGGTTCAAGAAGGAAATATACATATATACATATACACACATATTTGGGTATAGAATTCTATATTACCCACACAAAAATACAAAAGGGATGTCAATAAAGTTAGGGATGGATGATAAAAGGGAGAACAGATTAAGAGAATCAGGGGTCAGATATTAAACAAATTTTTGAGGACAGACAAGTTAGAAAAAGAAAGAGAAGCATAAACAGAATGAAATGAGGTGGAAGGAAATATATATTTAGTAATCTTAACTGTAAATGGTATGTACTCACCCATAAAATTGAAATGGAGAGCAGAATGGATTAGAAGTGAGGACTATAAATTGTGTATAAGAGATTCATTTGAAACAGAAAGACATATATACATAGAGTTAAAATAAGGAACTAGAACAGAATCTATTATGCTTCATTCAAAGTAAAAAAGATAGGTGTAGTAATCATGATCTCAGACAAAATAAAAGCAAAAATAAAACCAATTAAAAGAAATAATCAGGGAAAATATAGTTTTGATAAGTGTTACATTAAAAATAAAGTAATATATTAAAAATTTCCAATAATTTCCTCTGATAAAGAATTCCTTTCTCAAATATATAGAATTGAATAAAATTCATAAAAAATTAGACACATTCTCCCACTGATATATGGTCAAAGAATATTAACAGATAATTTTCAGAAAAAGTGAAAGATATCTACAGTCATTTTAAAATATCTAAATCACTAACTGGAGAAATGTGATTAAAAAAAACTCTGACATAGCAACTGATACCTTTCAGAAATGAAAAATACTAGAGGAAATGTGGGAAAATAGGTACATCAATGTTGGTGGACTTGTTAATTGATTCAATAATTCTGTAGAATAATTTGTAACTTTCCAAAGGACTGTAAACTGTGAATATTCTTTGACCTATAGCTTTTGACATAAAGAGATCCAAGAAAAAGGAAAAGAACATATATGTCCAAAAATACTTAAAGTAGCCTTTTTTGTGGCAAAAATTAGAAATTGACAGGAACTTACCGAATTGGGGTTTTGGTAAAAGATAGTGAGAGAACACAATTGTGCTATTGGAAATGAGAAGAGGGATGGATCCAGAGGGAGGAAAATACTCAGAAGACCTACAAGACATGTTGCACATTGAAATACACAGAATCAGAAAATCATTGTACACAGTACCAGCAATATTATAATTATGATTGACTATGAAAATTTGGTTACTCTTATCAATAAGTGATCTGAGACAGTTTTGAAGGACTAAGGATAAAAATTGCTATCAAATTCCAGAGAAAAACTGATGATCTGTGAGTGAAAACTAAAATATAATTTTTTCATTTTTGTGTTTTTCTTGTTTATTTTTTGTGTGACATAGATAATATGAAAATATATTTCACCTGAATTCATATATATAATTTGTATCATTTTGATTGCTATCCTAGGTGTTGGTGATTAAGTGGGGTGAAGGAAGATAATTTTGAACTCATTTTTTAATGTTAAAAATTATTTTAAAAGAAAAAATAAGGCATTAAAAGTTCAAAGTTTTTTACACTGAGAAAAACAAAACAAAATTTAAAAAGTGGATGGAGGCTAGGTGGCTCAGTGGAATAAGAAATAGGCCTAGAGATGGAAGTCCTGGGTTCAATTCTGGGCTTAGACACTTTCTAGACTGTGCCACTTAACCTCCATTGCCCACCCTTTACCATTGCTCTGACTTGGAAAAAATATACAGTATTGATTCTAAGGTAGAAAGTAAGGGTTTTTTTAAAAAGTGGATAAAGATTGGATATTGTCCTGAGAATAACAATCCTTAAAATTCATACTTTGGTTGTTTTGTTTTGTTTTGTTTTGTTTTAATTTTAAGGACCATATTGTAATTCCATTAAAAATGCATACTTTGTTGTTGTTCTGTCATTTGAGTCATGCCCAATTCTTCTTGACTTCACTTGAGGTTTTCTTGGCCTAGATATTGGAGTGGTTTGCCCTTTCCTTCTCCAGTTCATTTTACAGATGATGAAACTGAATCAAAAAGAGTTAAGTGAGGTGTCTAATGTGATGCATCTAGTATCTGAGACTGCATTTGAATTCAGATCTTTCTGACATCAGGCATGACACTCTAATGTGCATACTTATGCAAAAATCATTTTTTAAAACAGATATCAACATCCCAAAATTTCTCAACAGCATTAGGAGATTTTATCATGAATTATTATCTCACTTTCGTAAGATATACTGCCTAATAGAAATAATAACGGATTATGAAAAAGAACCACTTCAGGGAAACCTTTCCCTAAGATAGTAAGAGGGATACCAATGAAATCTTTTGAGAAACTTTTTAGAAGTCGGGGAATTACTCAATCTGAGGGAACTTATTTATGAAGTCACAAGTCAGGTATTTAATGCAGAGAATATTCCAGTTCATTGAAGTGTATGTACTATTGGACCTGAATTCAGGAAAATCAGAGGTTCAAATTCTGCCTGAGACACTTGAGAGCTCTTTGATAAGGAACATGTTTATTTTCTCTTTTTCAGCCTCAGTTTCTTCATCTATAAAATGAAGATAATAATAGCTATCTTATGTCTATTTCAAGGAAGAAAAGAGATAATACATAAAACTTTGTAAATCTTGAGGTGCTATGTAAATATAAACTATTTTCCTAATGTATGTTATATCAATATGAATACTATTATTTATCTTTATTTCTCCTTTAATTTCTAAAACAACCCAGTGGCACAAATTTTATTAGTCTTTATTTTACAAATGAAGAAAAAAAATGCAGTTCAATGTTTGTGACTTTACCAAGATTTCAGAGCTATTAAGGATCTGAGTTCTTTAATTTAGATCTTTGTATCTGTAAGTTCTATATTCTATGACTAAGCTACTCCTATGTATGAACTATTTTCTTTAGTACCGTATCATTGGTAATCAAAATTTTGGCATAATATTATCAATTTTATAATTTATTATTTTATTCAATGTTCATGATATCTAGTCATTCAAAATCCTGGCATGTTAATCTATGTATCTTTGTTTATGTATTTTTCAACTTAAACCCTATAGTGGTGCCTTTCAATGGGTTAGGTTACTTCCTCTATATCTCTTCACTATTCTGTGGGTATAATGAACACTATATTTAACTGTTATACCTTAGCTTCAACACATGATCACATGATCTTTCTCCCTCCCCTTTTTCTTTTTTTCACTTTTCCTCTGGAACATATCATAATCAATATGGTCAATAAGTCTTCTTGTAGCCATTGAAATTATTCATTTTGGGAAAAAAACCCTGAGTATTAAGTATGGAAAAGGGGGAATTAAATCCTCTTTCATAGCAATTCCAAAGTGGGCTGTGCTTGTGCTCCTCTCATTCTTCATGTGACCTTTTTTTTTTGCTGCTCTCTGTTTCTAAGTTGTATTTCTCTGGTCCTTTCTATAGGCAAAAACAATATTTGCTTAGGTCAAACAAACCAAAAAGTAGAGTTGGTGAATTTTGGATTTTATCCTTTGTCTTCAATTGGTTTAATGTCATATTTGGGATATTAATGTTTTTATTGATTGAATAGATGGAATGGATGTTTCATTACTTTAAAGTGTTTTATATGCAACTATTTTAATCATTTTTGTTATAAATACACTTGCTTGTACTGAAACATAGTTTTTATGTTGTTTTAGGCAATTCTAATGATAGAACTCTCTTAGTTCAAATTCAATATTGTAACAAATAGAAGCATCCCCACATCATTAACCGGATTTAATTTCTCACAACACAACAAGGGTACAGGGGGATTTAGGTTATTGGATGTGACCCACCCTTCTACCCTAGTCTAACCCTATATACATATGAAAATTCATCTGGTCATTAAGAGGTGTTATGTGAAAAAATACATAGTGATCCATATAATCTTCAGAAATTCAATTCTCTAAGCTCCCTAGGTGCCCATGACTGCGATCTTTTTGCCCTGAGGTAGCCAGTAAGATATGTTGGTGAAATTTGGGTCAATCATTTTCTGTCACCTTTGTCTGCTTTTTGGGAAAGCGAATTCCTGTTAAAGTAGGGAAAGATATGGAACCCTGTCCCACCCCTTTTGTAAGTTTAGGGAAAGAAACTGTAATAGAAAAATACTGACAAATTTTTGTTCTATCACATATCATTCCTTGGTGGGTATCTTCCAATGTTTAGATGTTTTTATAAAATGTTTGAGCAATTTTACTGACAAAGGAACTATTAATGAAAAACATACACATACAAGGATTCACAATAATGACAAAGAGGAAAAAGGAGTGGAAGGATTAGAAGGAAAGGAGGAGGAGGTAGAGAAGGAGGAGAAGAAGCAGAAGAATAATTATTTTTGTTCTTCTACATAAATTGTATAGATGAATAAAAGTCAGCAATCCTAGGCTTTCCTTCTGTTCTTCACAAAGAACAATCCCTAAATATGTATAGTTCATGGTGGGTTACTCAATGCAAGGTGGTAAAGATGAACTGAAGCAACAAGAGGAACTTCAAATCCACATGAAAGCTGATGACAAATCCAGTACATTAATACATTTCTTTTCCTGATATGATGTAATGATAATGAACAGCAATAGCTAAAGAAACATCTGGACCATAACACAAACACTTCTTACACAATTATGGCACAATAGAAGGCAATACCCTCTTCTTCTATAGGTGATAGATGTGACCTCTCTCCACACATCGAGTGAATCAGAATAATCATTTGTGGATACCTACTTATTACAAGTAAATAGATACTCATCATCATTATATAGCAACAGTCTTTAGACCTTCTACAAAATACTATGCTTTGATCTCTGACAGATAAAAACTCTTATCTATAGCTGCTGTATGCATTAGATCAAAGTTTGCTTTTAATTTTATTATGCTCTCAGTCCAACTTATTTAAGATAGTAAACAAAACAAAACAAAACAAAAAACCTAGGTAATGTTGGACTTGCTTCTTTCTTTACACTCTTCAGCAACTTCATTCCATCCTTACTATGCTATTTATTCATCTAGAACTGGTGTCCATTCCTTGTAACATAGATAATATTCTCCATACTGGTTCAGGAAACCTATTGTGACTAGGAGTCAGTCTGTGTCCCACCATATGAAACTTCACTGTATTAGCAGGGTCCTTTTCCCAACTTAATACCAATGTGTCAAAGTCATTTCAGCTCCTCATAAGCTTTCATAATTACTCTAAATTTTAGATATGGCACTATCTTTAGCCCTGTCTTAGGTCAGAATTGAGGTTGATGAAATGAGACATTCTCAAGACATTAAACAGTTAATAAAATGAGTTTTGATTTAACCTAACACAGCAAGGAAATGCACAACTGATCTACTGATACTTATCTTCTCCGGATATAGCAGTTCTTTTCTTTTTTCCTGCATATGGAAACAAATCTGTTCATCTGGTCAGGATATGATGAACAAAGTAAAACAAGTAGTAGTCAGAAATTCATTTATTCATGTTGCCCAACATGACCTTTCAATGCTTTTGGTGACCATGCAACTATGATAGTTAATCCAGTACCAATAAGGTCCTAGGGACAGTTTCGTGTGATTTTAGAGAAAGCTATTACCTGGTAAAGGAAGAATCTGAACCAAATCCTTTTTGTGGATACGAGGAAACAAGCTATGTTAAATGAGTGGAATAAAAGGTAGAGCCAAGATGACAGAATAGAGGCAGGGAAAATATGAACCCCTCTGAGAATCCTTTCCAACTAACCTTAAAATAAAGCTTCAAAATGAATTCTGGAGTGAAAGAACCAAAAGAGGATAGAGAGAAGCAATTTTCTTGCAGAAAACAACTTGAAATGTAGGCAAAGAGGATCTGGTTCACTGGAGTGAATGGGGAGCAAGCCAATAGCAAGCCACCTCCACACTGCATCTATAGTTCCAAGTTCTGAACCTGGGTTCAAGCCAACATCAAGAAGCCAAGACCTGATCTAAGCCAACAATAGAGCATTCTGCACTCATCTCTTGAAGTTCCAAGCTCTAGCCCAAGCCTGCAGTGAGGCTCTAAATCCTAGTATAAGGAAGTCTGTACAGTTGGTGTGAGGTCAAGGGGAGGCCAAGAGTCCTTTCCCAAGCCTGCTGTAAGGACCTGAACATCAGCATAAGGAAGCAGTATATACAGCACGAATGACCTATATAAGCCCAAAGTGAGGTCCACAGCCCCTACCCAAGGCTAAGGTGAGGCCCAAAGCTCCAGGGAAAGGCAGTCTAGCCAGAATCCTTCCCCAAGCTTGAGATTAGCCATGAGTCCCAGCACAAGGTAGTTCACAGTGTTCTGAGCCCTGTAAGCCATCAGCTATTCCTAGAAAGGGACTGAATCAGCAGTGGAAGGAAGTTTTTAGACTATCCAAACCACAGACCATAATATCACTTGGAGGAGAGGAAATTTACAGAATCACAGAACTAGAACTAAGGAGCAGTAAGGGAAAGGTGAAGTTTAAAAGAGTGCCCTTTAAGAAAATAGTAAAAACCAAGGCAAAGTCTGAGGAAATGAGCAAAGAACTACAAAATACCTAGTCATAGAAAATTATTGTAGAGACAAAGAAGGGAAAGGCACAGATTCAGAGAAAGAAGTAACAAGAAAAAGTTGAAAAAATATAAATTGGTCTCAGTCTCTGTAAGAATTCAAAAAGGATTTCAAAAATCATTTAAGAGAGGAAGAGGAAAAATAGGGAAGAGCAATGAAATCAATGTGAAACAGAATTGGCCAAAGGCACAAAAATTTAGTGAGGAAAAGTTTCTTAAAAAAGTAGAATTGACCAAATAGAAGAGGAGATTAAAATACTCACAGAAAAAAACAAGTATTTAAAAATAGAATTGGGTAAGTAGAAGCCAGTGACTTCATGAGATATCAAGAAAAAATAAACCAAATAATCCAAATTAAAAGAAAAATTAAAAAAAAAAACAGAAGAAAACACGAAGTGTCTCATTGAAAAAACAACTGACCTGCAAAATATATGTGAGATAGAATTTAAGAATTATTGAACTACCTGAAAGCAATGATTAAAAAATAAAAACAAAAAACAAAGAAAACTAGACATCATATTATAAAAAATATCAAAGAAAACTGTCCTAATATTCTCGAACAAGAGGATAAAATAAAAATTGGAAGAATCCATGAATTACCTACAGAAATAAATTACCAAATGACACTCCCAGAAACACTATAACCAAATTAAAGAGCTCCCTGACCAAGGTGAAAATCCTGGAAGCAGCCAGAATGAAACAATTTAAAATATTAAAATATTATGGAACCACAGTTGGGGTTACACAAGATTTAGCAACTACCAAATTAAAGTATTAAAAGGCTTGGAATATGATATTCTGGAAGGCAAAGGTACTATTACCACCCAGAATAATCTACCCAGTAAAACTGATTGTATACTTTTAGAGGGAAAAGATGGTCATTTAATAAAACAGAAGTTTTCTAAGCATTCCTGTTAAAAGACCAGATCAAAACAGAAAATTTCATATTCAAATATAAGACTTGAGAGAGAGGTATAAAAAGGTAAAGAAGAAAGAGAAAATTAAAGGGATCTGATGAGATCAAACTGCTTATATTCCTACACGGAAACCTGATATTTGTAACTCTTAAATTTTTTATCTGCTATTACAGCAGTTAGAAGGAGTATCTGAAGAGAAAGAGTGAGGGAGAAAGCTGATTAGGATGACATGATATTAGTAGTATCAAATAAAGTGAGCTAATTATACAGGCATATTTTACACTAGAGTTTAAATGTGATTGAATCAAGTCATTTCATATATGCTATTAATTAATTTTAATTGAAGAAACAATCACTTTTTCAAGAAGTTTATGTGAAAACTATCTCAGATCTCCTGACAATGCATTTGTGCTTAATATTTTTAATAAATTTCTGAATTCTGATAGTTGAATATGTGTGGTATTGAGAGAGGATTAACACTTCTCCTGAACCCTTTTCAGGGATGTTCATCTAACTTTGGTGTTGACCTTTCACCCAAATCTCATATATGATTCTAATGCTCAGAAGCCAGATCCCTGTAAAATCTTCAAGGCAGATGGACTAAACTCGGTTGAGAGCAGTTGACAGGCTAGTTAGTCAGACTTCTACTTCAAGAATATGAAGACTTTTCCTTGCAGAATGTCTTGTCTCTGCAGTCATGTTCCATGGCCAAAGCAAACTATGAAGCACTTAAATAAAATTCACATGTAAGTCAGCACATGAACCAGTGATGTCATTGGTCTTCTTCAGAAATGAAGAATCTTAACAATAAATGCTGAAAGTAGAAGTTCTTAAGTACAAAGTATTACAATTATTATTTCTATTCAAATTGTTTTTATGCCCTTACTGGTATCACTGTGATTAAGATTAAGATTTTTCTTATTGTTTTCCAATGACCTGTGAGAAGTTGGTGAATCATATATACCTGAGTATAAACTTATCATTTCAACAGTACATCTGAATAGATTATTCTCTGCTGCAAAAACAGTTGTCCTCCCCCAAAAGGGTATCAATAACGATGCTCTTTCTAATTAATATAATCCAAAAAAAGGTTAAATTTTTAACCTTTTTTTAAGGGAGTGGATGTCAAAAGTGCAATCAAATTAAAAAGTAGAATGCAGGTGTAACATAAAAACTCTTCAACCATTCACTGATTAAATAATTAATAGGCAAGTGCTGTTATTAGAAACATTTTTTAAAATCAGGGTTTAGGAGACATAAAAAAAGTTACTCTGTTAGGCCTTATAATTAAAAAGACATTAGAAATGTAAGTTATAAACTTTTTATTAGTATTATATTAATTTATGAAAACTGGTATGCATTGGGAAGGAGATATCTTGGTTTTAAATGAAATTATTCACCTAGTAGCATGATGTTTTGAAATGTGAGGTTATGCCCATTATATCATGCCACTGTTATAGATGGATACTTTTGGACAGCCAAAATGGACTTATAAAATCAGAGTAATTTGAACATGAAAATTCAGTCTACATGTTTATTGTTTTTGATCTTTAAAAATAAGGGTGATGGGAGCTCATAGATAGGACTGAGAGCCAGACATAGAGAGGGGAGGTCCTGAGTTCAAATCATCCCTAAGATACTTCCTCATTGTGTGATTTGGAGCAAGTACCTTGACTTCCATCACCTAGCCTTTACCATTCTTCTTCTTTGGTATCAATACAGTGGAGTGATTCTAAGATGCAGGGTAAAGGATTTAAAGGAAAAAAATTAATTTTTTATTTGAAATATTAGCATTTTATATTTGACATATAAATTGTATATGACTTTAAAATATTTTAGTTTTCATTTATCTTTGTGTTTTCCCCAGGACCTAGTACCATTCTTTGGAAGTAAAATTAGAAAATAATAGTTGGATCAAACTGAGATCTGTGAATAGCATATTTAAGGTGTTATGCAATGGACCCTCTTTGAATATTTTTAGTAACTTATTATTACACCACCTCACTGACTCATTTATCTGTGATATAAGACAGTACTTCCCCCTCACATTTTATTTTTTCCTCTAAGAATTGAATTAATGAAGTTTTAACAAATATTATTCTAAAAATGAGAAAATAAATTACAGAAGCTAAAAAACTCACCATCATTTTTTAAGAGTGAATGTAGGTTTTGGAATATTCAAGAATAAATAAGGTATCAATAATATCAGCAGTATAAGGGAACTCAAATGGGGTGGATATTCCCTCACCTAGGATAGAATGAAATTCCTTTGTAATTTGGCATTTAAGTTCTATGGAATTGCCTGAAACATGTGCAAGTTAAGTGATTTTTCTCTAGCTTTCAAATAGAAATTGCCATAAGTGAGAATTGAACTTTGGTCTTCCTTATTACAAGACAGTTCTCTACTCATTTTGCTTCATCTTATCCTACATTTTAAAATTTTTATTGCCAAAGAAATAAAAATGATATTAGAGATGGTTGATACTGAAATAGTTTGCTTTAATGGAAGTAAATCGGTAGTAACTATGTGTTATTAGGACAGATATTTAAATTTTTCTTTCTTTGTTTTTTAATAAATGTGTTTTGTGGTTGATAAAACATTTTGCAGGAAAAATCAGTATAGAATATGCACAAGTGAAAACTAATTTGATTGGTATAATTTTATCTACCCCAACCCCAGACATATATTAGGGATAAACCAGGAAAGTGTTCATTATTACTCACCTCATCCACTTTCTAAATGTTAATGTTAAAGTTCCCTTCTCTCTCTATTCCTTACTTCCCTCCAAGAAAGGGGAAGAAGACACATTTAAATATCTGTTTTCTCTCCTGACCTAACTCTGTGTTTATGACCTCAGCATCCAGGTGGATAAATGTTAATGTTAATAAACCTGGAGGCTAACCATTGCTTCCTTCTTAGTAGTTGGTGTAGTTAGAATTAAGTTGCTTATGCCTCTATCCTTCACTACAAACTTATTACTAGGCAATTAAGTGAATATTCTCATTTTCCTGGGACTTACTATTCTACTAATCTTCCAGTATTAATGATAGTACCATTTTCAATTGGTATTAGCCAGCTCATTGTCAAAAAATTCTACATAACTTTGAGCTCCTAGTAGTTCTTGGGCTTTAACTGAAATATGAACAACCCTTGTACATTTTCAGGACCAGAGCCTCTGCTCTGTGTACTGCCCTTGGACAAGGGTGATGTCAGCTTCACATTGACTATTCCCCATTGGCATATAATCTCTTCTTTTTGCAATTAGTAATAAAGTTTTGTTAACTGCTATTTCTAAGACACTCGTTTTCTTCATCTGAATCACAATATATTCAAACAAATTAATATTTTAGTTGGTACAAAAATCATGCCAAACAGTAGCAATAATGGCATAATTGGTGAATGTGAAAAAGTTTTTGATTAGTAGTACAACTATGAGGTACTATCATATGGATTATGTGTCTAAGATAACTCTGATAAAAGTCACCCTCACCACAAAGATATTGCCAATATTATTATTAATGTCAACAATCATATTCCCACCAGTGGCAAGGATTAGGAGAGAGGTATAAAATAGAATTATCTGAAGACCATATCAGATCATTAGATAAAAAAGAATTAGGAGTCAATTGGCTAATCTTTTACTTTCAATCTTGGCTTTGCCTCAGCCAATATTGATGGTATGAGTAGCTACCCAATAATTCTAAAAACTTATTAATACGCAAAACTCTTTCTTACCAATAACACAATAAAACAGAGTATCAATATAGTCATCTCCGAATTATTGATAAGGAAGGTGATGCTTAATTCAGTGGTTTTCCATAATTATACCTATATTTTTTTGCTTAATCATTAATTAATAAACATATATTAAGTGCCTGCTCTAACAGATCATGTTGTATGGGTAGTATCTACTACATATTTGGATAAGCTATTGTACTCTCTCTTAGAAAACATAGTAAAATAATCCATGGTCATAGAGAACTAATGGAAGTGGAGTGAAAACTTGAGAATTAAAATTACTTTCCCTTTACATTAAGACCTCTACAGGGCACCCACTTTGTCTAGTTTTGTTGGTACTCATCCAAACTTTTCCAGTAGTGGATTATTTAGTTTTGTTATAAATAACTGCTAACTAAATTGGCCTTTGGATATCACAGTATTTATTAGCTATGAGATTAGAATTTTCTGTACTAGAAACCATCTTCATTATTACATTATCCTAATGGCGATCTTTTATTTTGTATTAGAAGAGGACTTATGAATTATAAAGTTATTAGAAATCTGGAATTTTGACTAAGAGTTATAAAACTGTGCATCTGATAAGTAAAACCACTTTTAGGTCTGTTTTTTAAGGTTATCAAGGAAAAAGAAAAACAATCTATATTTTTAAAAAAACATTTTTTTAGAATCTTGGAACTGGAACTGGAAATTGAGAGAATTGCCATCAAATTGGGAATGGTTAAGCAAGTTATGGCATACGATTGTGACCGAATACTACTAAATAGTAGGAAATAACAAGCAGATTAGTTTTTAAAAATATGGAAAGACCTAAATGAAATTATGTGAAGTAAAATGAGCAGGGACACAAGAACATTTATATATAGCAAGAGAAGTATTGTTTGAAGAATAACTGTGAATGTCCACCTCCAAAAACATCCCTGAAAAATAAAAACATGTATGAGATATATGTGTGTTGTGAAAGAGAATTCTTTATTGTCTCCAGGGATGGGCAAACTTTTTAAAGAGGGGACCAAAGGAAAGGAAATTCTCATGTCTGTCTGTTTGTAAAGTGACTCTTTTGAAGTGTCATTGTATTGTATCCTACTTATTGTATTCATCAGATTAGGAATAATGTCGGGGGCTGGATAGAACATTTCAGGGGAGCATCTGGCCCAGCGCCATAGTTTGGCCATCACTGGTCTAGCCTAAATTAACACTAAATCAAGTACCTCACTAGAGACTGAGGACAGGATTGACTCTCCTTTGTCTACCTTTTAAATTGAATTGGACAAAAGATTGAACACCCTACTTAGTGCTGGGTGAGAAGTCAGCAAGATACTTGGAGAGCTCCACCCTTTTTTTTTAACTCAATCAGTCAGAAACAAGTGAATTCTTTTAAGACATTCACACAAGAGTTCACACCCTCAGGAACTGCTGAGGAGGAAATTGTGAACCTTTTTGATGAGAAATTGACCTTTAGAAGGTGAGAAGTCAATCCCACAGACACTTCCCCCTGGGCAGTGCTAGACAATTTGGAAAATGTGATTGGTCCCTGTGAAGAGGGGTAGAGACAAGAAGTGACCATAAAAACAAGGCACAGGACTCCCTCAGAGGAGAGGGTCTTTGAGAAGATAGTGTGAAGAGATTATCTTCTGGAGATAGTTTTCTGAATGGGGAGAGTCTTAGAGGGAGCTTTGATGTAGACTGCAGTTTGGATTGTGGGCTTGGAGCTCAGCTTCAACTCAACACTCTGACTCCTAGATTGCTATGTTGAGTGAGTGAAAGGCTGACTCTCTTCCTAGTTTCCTGAGAGACTAGCTTCTATCTTGGAGGAGGCCTCATGGTTACTCACTACCTGCCCTCCTGGCTGAGGACTAGTATAGATATTTTATCTAATCTCTTTCGCATTTCCCTACTTTATTGTTTCTCCTCTATTTTCATAAATAAACTTCTGACTTGAGATATAATAATTTCAGCAACCACATTATTTCATATAATTTAAGTCCAACCATTAAATTTAACCTTTACAATGTACATGTTTCTCTATATATTTGTGTCTATGTGTGTCTGAGTGTATGTATATATATATATATATATATATATGTCAAATGATGCCTTCTTTAATGTGGGAAGGGGAAGGAAGAAGGTAAATATATGGGAAATTTAATGTAATGAATAAATAATTTTAAAAGTACTATGAAGCAAAAATAAGTAAGTAAATAAATGATGTTTTTCCATAAAAAGAAAATATTAGTAGTGTAAATGTAAAAATGTGAAGAAAAAACAATTCTAAAGCTATTAATAAATTCTGAACTAGATATTTAGACATTATAGGGCAGACTCTCCAGAAGCCATACTGCCTCATCTATGTAAAAGAAAAATAAAGTTAAAAAAATATTAAAGAGGGTGATAATATCAGGAATAATGTGGTGCCCATGAAATACCAAGGAAATACTAAAGGACATCTTTCTTTAGAAAAAAAATAACCCTTACCTTCCATCTTGGAATGAATACTATGTATTGGTTCTAAGGCCAAAGAGTGGTAAGGGCTAGGCAATGGGAATTAAGTGACTTGCAAATTTGAACCCAGGACCTGCCATCTCTAGGCCTGGCTCTCAATCCACTGAATCACCCAGGTGCCCTCTTAAAGGACATCTTTCAAAGAATTTGGTACGGAAAACAGAAGTAATTTTAAGTTTCAATGACAGAAAGAAGAAGACTAGTAAAAGGAGGAGGGAGGAATATTTTGAAGAGTTTGATAAAGAAAATAATCTAACAAAGATATAATTTGCATTATAAAAATTATGAATTTTAAAAGTAATTTAGCTAGGATAGTATTATAAGAAAGCCAGAGCAAAAAATGAAAAATTATTTCTGATTTCAAAGAGTGTTAGAGTATATACACATATGTAAATATTTCATAGAGTATATATAGTTATGAATATATCCACATACCTATATAGTTATATGTGTGTATATATATATATCTATATCTCCACATATATACATATATATGTATTTATATGTTTCATAGTGTATTGACATATAGGTCTCTAGGGATGGGATTTTCCACATATGAGGATAATGGGAAGAAAGTTATTGACATATATTTCTTGCTCAAGTGTTTGTTAGTGAAACTATTTTAAATTAGTAGAATTTAGTCAATCATTTTAGACATGTAGAATTTAATTTGTCACTATTTTTCTTTTAGAGAAAAAGCATCAATTAGTACATAGGAATTGGGGTTGGGAAGAACTTGATTCAGACCCAGTGTCCTCTATTTATTATTAATGTAATCAAGGAAAAACCACTTATGCTTCCTGAGAATCAATTTCTTCATCTATAAAATGGGATAAAATCATTTTATCTGTATCATCTATTATATATGATGCAGAAATATAGATATAGTAGTTTATAAATTCTAAAAAGGTCATGAAATGCCAAACAATAATGCAGTGTTTATTAAGCAAAAACAATGTATTAG
Organism: Gracilinanus agilis; assembly: GCF_016433145.1. Lineage (NCBI taxonomy): Eukaryota > Metazoa > Chordata > Mammalia > Didelphimorphia > Didelphidae > Gracilinanus > Gracilinanus agilis. The sequence continues at coordinate 468,537,183 of NC_058130.1, read as the reverse complement.
ACATTGGGCTAAACACTCTATTATTTGTATACACATAGAGTGCTATATCAATGGAATATAATTTTCTGTGACTCTGAAAATGTCATTACCATAGTTTCGTCACCAAATAAAGTATGAAACAATTTTTTTCCTAGTCAACTAGTCAATATTTGTTGATTTTTAACTTTTTACTTATAAACAAGCATAACTGACATATGATTATAAAATGAAGTCATAATTAGGTCACTAATTTGTGTTTTCTTTCATTAAAATTCACTAGCTTGCATCTCATCAATACATGAAAACATCCTTGAACTTAACAAGGTTATACCAAAGAAGAACCAGAATTAGGGGATCCTACCACAAAGGAAAGGTTGCCAGTATATTCCCAGAAATGGACTCTGTTTTTTATCAGGGAGTTAGATAAAGGAAAGATTTTTCAAAAAGTTTAAACATCCAGAGAAGAGCATGTCTCCTGCTCCAAACTCTCTAAAATTCCCCAGAATTTATCAAACTATTTATTTAGGTATGGAGACTTTTTTACGCATATCAATGTGAGGAACAACTAGGTAGGTTAAATTATGGGTTCTTTAAATATTTGAGCATTGTTTCATTATTGGAAAACAAGCTCCCTATAGTCTTTAAAATTCACTGCTTACTTTCTCCTCACTTACATGATTTTTCCAACTTTATCAAAGCAATAGTATTCTGTTTGATACTCAGGGAAAAACAAGATGATTTTAAAAGAGTATGATTTGGAATTGGGAAAAGACTCATCCAGAAAATACTAATAAAATACTAAAATATTTTTATAAAAAACAGTTTATATGAAATGATAATACATGCCAAATAGTATGCATGTGCCTAGCATAGAGGACCCAAAACTTCAAGTTTTTTGCAGAATAGGATGCTCATTTCTTTTATGCATATCAAGCTTATTTTTCTCAAATAGAGCATCTGCTCTTATTAATTCTGATCTTCCTTTCTTGCATTTTCTTGCATTTTTAAGCTTGTTTCTCAGATATATAACACTTTTCTTTCATTGAAATGTGACAGAATAATCTTACAAAACTGTCTTGAAATCTTTAAAAAAGTATAACCTCACTAAAATAACTACCTTTAATTGATGATATTTTGGAAGATGTTGATTATGATTAACCTTTTAACTCAGAATATTTTATGAAGATATTGTTTCTCACATAAAAATAAGTGATGTTTACTAGTCATTTTAGCAACTCCAGAAAATTGCATAGCTTTTGTTGAGGTAAAATTTGATCCTTTTGAAATATTATTTCCTTCTGTGAGTTATATTTTTTGGAACTACTGTATTGCTCCTTACTGCAGTTAACTATATGCAGTTTACACTCAAGTTATGTGTGTTATACGTGGTGTAATATCAATTTCTGATAAGAGAATGGAGAACAGGATGAGTGACAACCAACAGTTTGGAATTAGAACTTGCCCAGATGACATGAGCCAAGGGGCAAAAGGCAGTTGGCTGCCAGCACTATAAAAAGGCAGGAGCTGAATCAAAGGCTCTCTCACTCTTGAGAAGGGGACCCTGGGTGGCTAGGTGGGTAGGCCAATCAACCTGCTTAAGTTACCTATATCCTGTTTCATTGATTACCACATCATCACACCTCAATCCACCTGGTCAGGGCCAAAGGTGACTGGCCTAACTAGGGAGAGAGAGAGAGAGACAGACAGACAGACAGAGACAGAAAGAGACAGACAGAGAGACAGACAGAGAGAAATCTCTGCAGCCAATAGCTACAACCTGACTAGTCACTGACCAACAAATCTGATCATCTATAGCAGTGATTCCCAAAGTGGGTGCTACCACCCCATGGTGGGTGCTGCAGAGATCCAGGGGGGCAGTTATGGCCACAGGTGCATTTATCTTTCCTATTAATTGCTATTAAAATTAAAAAAAGTTAATTTCCAGGGGGCTAAGTAATATTTTTTTTCTGGGAAGGGGGAGGTAGGCCAAAAAATTTTGGGAACTTTTTTGGGAACTAGATCTATAATCTAGCATAGATTCCCAACACCTCCTTCCTTCAACCCTGATTCCTTCCCCTGAGTTGATTACAATAAATCCTTAAAGCTTATTTAGGTGAAGGCTGTTGTTATTTTAAATATCATTTTATATCCTTTGCGTTCAGGGGGAAAGAAAATATTCAGGCAAAGACAAAGTTGCAGTCACCTCATTATCCACTTATCATTAACATTTATCCACTCATCATCAACATCATCCAACCATGTAAACTCTGGACAAGTAACCAGAGAAGCTGTGTGATTCAATTCACAGCTTCTCACTTAATGACTTAGTCCCAGGCACTATTAGGTGGGGTTTGGGGTTCAGCTGAGCTTCAAATATTTGTGGGACCTGGTATTCACTACCACAACTTGGCATTCACTTAGGCTTCTCATCCCCACTCAGCTTAGGTCTTTATACCTTCTGAGGACCTTGGGGCATCTCTCTTTCAGGCTCTAACCATTAGCACCATACCACCCATAAGAGTGGGTATATGAATTCAGGATAAAATTCAACATGTTTATCTTAGACCGGTTCAAATGAATTTTTCCAGCCATGTAGTACCTTTTAAAATGAATGTGGTACGTGTCTAGTCTTTTTTCTTTTGTGTCTGAATCTTTGTAAACCTAAATTGGGTTTTCTTGGAAAAGATAGTGTAGGTGTTTGTCATCTCCTTTCTTATCCAATTCATTTTACAGATAAGAAAACTGAGGCAAACAAGGCTAAGTGACTTACTCAGTATCACAAAGCTAGTTAGTATTTGAAACCATATTTAAACTCAGGAAGATGAGCCAGAGTTCCTATCTTCTATACATTGTGCCACTTGAATACAAAAGAGAATGAATAAAGTGTTAATAAAATGGTTAGAATATTTTATTTTACTTTACTTATGCCCAATGATGATGATAATCAGATCTGATATAGGAAGAGAGACATGATGCAGAATTTTGAGGTCAACTAAGCTTGCATTGATTCATATTCCATTTGGAGACTTTTCTTTCCTTTCCACATATCTTCACCCACACCACATGTATCCAGTATCTTCCCATTGCTAGAAGCCTTCACCAAACTACTACATAATTTTTCCTTAGACTTATCCCCTAAAGTACAACATTTCCCATACTCTTCTATACCTTTTGAAATAAACATGATAAAATAATTCACACCACTTAATATCATTTTCTTGTAATACTTCTCTTTGAGTTTTTTATATTATTTTTATCAGAACTTTCATATCATTAACATAGTGAGATTTGATGAGAAAATTCTTTAGGCAATTCAGATGAACACATTCTGTGCAACTTATTTTGTTAAAGAGATGCTGGGATCCATGAGAAATTATGTGTTGCAGAACCTTAATATGTCAGTGATAAGGTTTAAAACCTAAGTCTAAGGACAATTACATATTCAATATCATGTTTTCTGCCTTAATTTTTAGATAAATATTCAACAAAAAGGACAACTCAAAAATCATAAATTTTAGAATTAGGGGAGAGATTTACTAGTCAGGCAAGCATTTCTTCCTCTGAAGCATGATATCAAACTCAAAAGAAAAGGGGCCACTAAAACATACATAAGAATGTAAGCACATAATGACTTGGAAAACTACACATTAGCATTAGCTATGTTCTACTATATTTTTCTTTCTCTTTTTAACAAGAACTTTTTTATTATTTTTCCAAATTTTACATAACCATATGTTTGTTTTTTCCACTGATCTACATTTTTATTTCTTAGCCAGTACCAGAGAATTTTGATAATAACTGCTTTATAATACAGTTTAAAGTCTGGAATTGCTAGAATTCCTTCATTTACATTCTTTTCATTAATTTCTTTGATATTTTTCTTTACTTTAGTAAATATTTTTCAATCACATTTTAATCTGGTTTAGTACTTATCATAATCATTGTGGCCATTGGATGGTATATTTGACACCTCTTCTTGCAACTAGCTAATTAATACCACATAATTTTTACATAATAATAAGCTATAACAAAATTAATTCATATTTTTGTTAAACACATTTTATAAAGAACATCTACCTCCCCAGTCTTCTGCTAGGTCTCTTCATGCAAAATACAATGCATTACTCACTACACTACCTATTCGTCTGGATCAAGGTAGCTATTGAATTTTCATCAAACATGAGTTATTTTTCCTGTAGATAAATTCCCATTTTACTATCTTCATTATCTTTCAAATACTAAAACATTCTTAGGACTAATCACTAGGGCAAGACCCTGGCATCAAATGAATAATTAAGAAATAGCCCCTTCCCCCCAAAAAAATAAGTAAGCAAAAAAAGAAAAAACTCAACCACAGATAAATTCTTTGGAAATAATGAGGAGAGTAAAATATAAAAGAGAGTGAAATTAAAACATCAACTACTAAAACTTTAAAGAAAATTGGAAATTGGACACAGGCCCAAGAAGAATTTTTAGAAAAGTTTTAAAAGACTTAAAAAACAAAATAGAGAGGTTGAGGGGAAATTAGAAATATAAAAATTAATGTAAGAAAATATAGAAAATTAATAAAGAAATATCAACTGCTTGGAAAAAGAAATCTCAAAACTCACCAAAAAATGATTAATTAAAATTAGAATTAGGCAAGAGGAATCTGATGTCTTCTTAAAACAACAAGAAATAATAAAACTAAATAAAAAATGAAAAATTGAAGAAGGTAGGATCCATCTTATTACAAAGCAACTAAGCTGGAAAACAGATTGGGAAGAGACATAATAATTCTTGAACTATCTAAGAGCTACAATCAAAAACGAAGTTTAAGCACTATCCTTCAAGAAATTGCTAAAGAATATCACCATAAAGTTTTGAAATTAGAAGATAAGGTAGAACTGGAAAAATTTAATTCATCACCACCTGTAAGAGATCCCAATAGGAAGACTAACAAGATTATTATAACTAAAATTTGTAACTCCCACTTTAGGGAGAAAACAGTACAAGGTATTAAAAATAAGCAGTTTAAATACTGTAGAATTGCAATAAGGATAACACGAGATTTAGTGTTACAACAAGAAATCTCACTGACTCCAGGATCATGGAAAAAAGCAGGTTTATTGATCATGCACTGACTCAGCCAGATTCATCTCCCAAAAGCTAAGGCTAAAATAGCTATAGAACAGGGTTTATATAGGGTATATATGTGGTGGTCACCAGGGTCCCCCAGTTTACTCCAAATTCCTAGAAACACCACAGGTCAAAGATTACATGAGGAATTCAACTTCCAGGGCTGGAAGCTAAACAAACATAGGATCCTCCACCTCTAAGCTTTAGGTGTATTTACACTAGCTTTAAGATAAAAGTCTGAGCATGAGGGGATACTTCTTGTTTATATCCCAAACATACTAAGTTTCTCAAGATAACTTGCTCACTCTTATGATCCCTACATTGCAAACATCACTTATGATCCCAAACATCCCCAACATTTCTCAAGACTGGTAACATGATCAAGATGTCATAAAGGATGTATGCTTGTATTATGCCCCCAGACCCACCTTTATGATCAGAATGTCATAAATGATGTATGTGTAAGACCCTAGACCCAAAGGCACTTATTCTTTTACTTATTCTCCCTTGATTGCCCCTCCCTTGTTTGTTCCCATTATTCATCAATCTCCCCATCTTTCCTTTCCAAGTCACTTAGACCCATTTCCTTTAGGATATAAAAAATCCTTAAGTTTTCTCTGTACTGGGAGGCAGTTAGACCTTCATGCTGCCTCTCAAACATTCAGCCTAAATAAATCTCTCTTTCTTTAGAGGGTTCCCACCAGAGTTGGTCATTCTTGAAAGGGCACTCTCCACAGACCAAGGGTTAATCTCCAGCCCCACCCCCACAACATTTGGATAAAAGAGGGAGTAGGGAACAGGGAGTAGGAACTGAAAATAGTAAGTTGAATGACAGGCCCGATAATAGTAGTTTGACTAAATGTAGTTGGCTTCCTTGTTTACAGAACAGAGAAGGAGGGGAAGGTGACCAGGCCTGGGCCCAGACATACCAAGGTTGGGGAAAGGGGAAGGAAGCTGTCTGAATCTTCTTTGTATCTTTTCTCTTCTTAGGCTGGAGTCATGGAGTGATTAATAGAACTTGAGCTGCACCCAAATAAAAAGTTAGTGATTATAGAGGTCGTGGTAAGAGGAGAATTAGATTTATAAGGAGGGATTGGATTAAAAAGAGAGACAAAGAAGGAAAAAACAGTGAAGAAAAATATAATGGATAGGACTAATGATGATAAATTTAAATGTGAGTTAGATGAATTCAGCCAAAAAATGGAAATGGATAGCAGAATGGGTTAAAAACTATAATCCAACAATATGTTTCTTACAAGAAACAAATGAAAAATAAGAGACACATATATAGAGAAAATAGAGAGACGGAGTAGAATATATTGTGATTCATCTGAAAAAAGCAAGGGCATAAATAATAATATTGGACAAGAGTAAAGCTAAAATAGACCTAATCATAAGATTAATAGGAACACTACATTAAGTTAAAAGGTACTGTAGGACTTCTGGATTAAGATAGCTGCAGAATAGTAGCAGAACTCTAACTCTCCTCACCACCAACCTATATATGATATATCAAAAGGACCAAAAAAAACAAGTTCAGATAAATGAAGCGACTTCACAACAGGGTACAATATCAAAGATATGTGGGATTTGGGTAATTCCATGCTATCAGGGATTGGAATATCTCCCACCAGAATGTGAGCTGATCAACCCTCTCCCACCCCACCTACAGTGCCAGAGTCAGAGCCAGCGAGCCAGAATTAGAGTGATGTGGGGCAAACTCTAAGTAATTGGCAGCTGATAAGAATACCCCTGAGAGCAGCTAGACTTGAGACCAAGGGAATCTGAAAAGTGGGGACCTTGGATGAGGAGAGGGGAGAGGGGTAGCACACAGTAGAAGCCATGCAGACTCAAAAGTAGCCTCAGGCAAAAACTGCTCCATAGCTCCATACACAGAGCTTGCCCTCTTCACTCCAACTTCTCAAGGAAGGAAAAACCAGCATAGTGATGGTTAGCAATGCCCAAGAAATACCAACCACCAAAAGGAACAAGAGAAAGGCACTGACCATGGATAATTTTTAATGGAGAAAAAATTCAGACCACAGAGGAGATAGAAGAGGAGGACGAATAAGTAAACAAATAAGTAAAAAAATCTTCCAAAAATGGAAACTGGTCACAGGCTTTTAAAGAGTTCCAATCTGAAATCATGAGAAAGGTGGAAGAGATTTGGCAAGAAGAGTGGGAAATAGTTCTAAATGAAAATAACAGTTTAAAAGACAAACTTCTGCACTTGAAAATTAAGGTTCAGAAATCAAATGAAATGATAAGCAAATTGAAGACCAGAAATAACCAGCTGGAAGCCATGAAGAGTAGGATATACCAGACCGAAAAGGAAAATAAAAAAATTATAGCTGAAACCAGTCTTTGAAGCCAATGATCTCACAAGACAGCAAGAAAAAATAAGGCAAAGTCAAAAGACTAACAACAAAAAAAAAAGACAACCTGAAATATCTCACTGAAAAAATGACTCACCAAGGAAACAGGTCTAGAAGAGACAATTTGAGAATCATTGGTCTTCCTGAAAAAAATCAGAAACAAACAGGAACCTTGACATCAACTACAAGAAATTATCCAAGAAAACTGCCCTGATGTTCTTAAACCAGGGGGGAAAAATTGACATTGAAAAAGCCCACAGATCACCCTCTACACTAAATCCTCAAAAGAAAACCTCCAGAAAAACCTAGGCAAATTCAAAAGCTTCCAAGTTAAGGAAAAAATATTACAAGAAGCCATAAAGAGACAATTTAGATATCAAGGAACACCAATCAGGATTACACAGTATCTGGCAGCCTTCACACTAAAAGACCAGAAGGCTTGGAATATGATATTCAGAAAGGCAAGAGAATTGAGTCTACAACCAAGGATCACCTACCCATTAAAACTGACTATATACTTCCAGGGGAAAGTATAGACATTTAGCAAAATAGTAGATGTCCAAGTATTTGTAAAGAAAAGACCCGAACTAACTGGAAATTTTGCTATCCAAACACAAAAATCAAGAGAAACATGAAAAGATAAATAAGAAAGAGATGGAAAAGAAAAAAAATTAAGTTTCTTCTTTAAGGACTTCAATTAGATAAAAATATTTATATTTGTACATGGAAAAATGTTATTTGTAACTCTCAAAAATTATATTCACCATTATAATGATTAGAAGAATTATACATAGGGAAAGTTTGGGATACTAAATGGTCTAAGATGATATTAAAAAAAAGAAAAGGGATGGAGGAATAGAAGATGGCATCAAGAGAAACTTGAAGGAATAAGAAAAATAGGATAATCTATACCACACAAAGAGGCACATGGGAAGGAGGGGAAGAATACTATTATAAGAAGGAGAGGAAGAGAGTGTTAATAGGTAATAATTAAACCTTACTTTCAGTGGAATCAATTCTGAGAGGGAAGAGCAACTAAATCCATTGGGGTACCAAAATCTATCTTATCATACAGGAAAAGTCAGAATGGAAAAACCAAGGGGGGGGGGGGAGTGGGGTGAGGAGTATAAAAAGAGTGGAAAAGAGAGTGGGGAGAGAATTTAATAGACTCTAAAAAATTATAAGAGGGGAACAAAAAGAGAAGGAGCAGAAAGGGAAGTAAAATAATGATGGGAATTAGGGGGACCAATTAAAAGAAAACCATTAGTGTAAAAGGAAATAGTGAAAGAAGAAAGGGCAGAATTAGGAGAGGATTTCAAAAGGTTGGGTACTACATAGATGACAATCATAACTCTGAATGTGAATGGAATTAACTTACACATAAAACAGAAGCAAATAGTAGAGTGGATTAGAAACCAAAATTCTACTGTATGTTGTCTACAAGAAACACACAAGTCAGGTAGAAACACACAGGGTAAAGGTAAAAGGATGGAACAAAATCTGTTGGACTTCAACTGAGAAAAAGGCAGGATTAGCAATCATGATATCTGAAAAAGCCAAAGGAAAAATAGATCTGATCAAAAGAGATAGGGAAGGTAATTATATCGTGATATAAGATAGTATAGACAATGAGGAAATATCAGTACTCAACATGTATGCACCAAATAGTATAGCATCCAAATTTCTAAAGGAGAAACTAGCAGAGCTCAAGGAGGAAATAGATAGTGTTATGTAGAGATGAATGCATGGAATCCATGCAAAGATACAGGGACAACCTCACCCAGAATTCCAGGGGATCCCCCTGGAGAACTTTGGGTGAGGGAGCAGTTGAGAAGAGTTGGCAGTTGCTTTGTGGGGGTTGATGTGAGCAGACTCACTGCTTACTGCTCCTGTCTTGGGGGTTCACCTGAGTGGCCATTGTGGCATAAGCCAGTGTGGTTTCTACTCAGGAGTTAGCCTGTTTGTTAGAATTAATCCTTATCAATATCATTATAATAATTATCTAGTGATTTAGTGAATTAGATATATAAATTATCTAACAAGAGAGCCAGTTCAGTTAGGTGCCTTCACCCCCTCCTATGGGGGGGGGGAGGGCAGCTTCAACCTAATAGATCAGGGTCACCTTTCCTTATCCAAATACCTTCATTAACTCCTCTAGTTTTCCTTTTTACTTCTTAATATAAGCTTTACCTTCAAAATCTGTGCCTGGAAATTATTTGGGGGAATACTCACAACTCAAGTCTGGTCATCTATTTTGAATCTTGTCAGCTGCCAGTTTTTTTTTTTTAATTTTAAACCCTTAACTTCTGTGTATTGACTTATAGGTGGAAGATTGGTAAGGGTAGGCAATGGGGGTCAAGTGACTTGCCCAGGGTCACACAGCTGGGAAGTGTCTGAGGCCAGATTTGAACCTAGGACCTCCTGTCTCTAGGCCTGGCTCTCAATCCACTGAGCTATCCAGCTGCCCCCTCAGTTGCCAGTTTTAAGATCATTTATCTCAGTCCTCAACAGTTAGATAGCTAGCTTCTACTTATTCCTCTATCAGACCTGTGAGGAATATAAATTAAAAAAAGAGAACATCATTGAGGTTCAGCCATAACAGAAACTTACCAGAAGAATCTTAGTCAGTCTCCATTTTCCAACTGAAGCATCAACTGCTTAGGGGGGAGGGGCTTGAGATCCAGGAGTGTCTAACCCCCTCTTTTCTCACTGAAGCCTGTCAATCAGTGTCTGTGACTTGAAGGTTTACTGGCCCTGACACATTTATCTGTTTCTCCAAATTATCTGTTATTATCATCATAACAATAGTAAAACTATACTAGTGGGAGACCTGAATGTTCTTCTATTAGAAATAGATGAATCAAACCAAAAAATAAATAAGAAAGAGGTAAGAGAAGTGAATGAAATCCTAGAAAAATTAGAGTTAATAGATATGTGGAGAAAAATAAATAGGAACAAAAAGGAATACACCTTCTTTTCAGTATGTGATAACGAGTTTAAATCTATCCTGCCCATCTTTAGATTTAATCAACAAAGGTGAAAACATCTCCACATAACTCACAAGTTGAGGGGTCTGTGACCCAAATGTGCTAGAGTGGATGAGGAATCAGAATTTACTGACAGCTTCCTGGGCAGTTCTAAGGAAAGCATCTGTTGTGATTGAACAGGTAAACTAGGAGGAAGGCACAGGAAGTGACAAATAAAAAGCCCCTTTAAAAAGAATTCAGTGAGTTCAGCTGGGCTTTTCTGGTTCCTATCTTGGATCTGAAGGACCTCATCTTGTACGTGGCTTGGAGGAGCTCTGGAGCTGGGACCCTGAGACCTTGGTGAGACTGTTCTTAAAGCTTTCCTTTGGAATTCCACATGGTGAGTTTAAAGACTGAATCTTCCTGAATTCTTCTAAGGAATTTTCCTTTCAATATAGACTCTGTGACAGAAGCTTTTGCTTCATTTGCCTCCGGGGCCCTCTGGGCCTCCTGCCCGTTGACTTTCTGGTCTTGGGCTCAAGGCCAAACCTCCCTTGGCTCAGGGTTAATTAGATCTGCCTGGGTCAAACTAGGGGATCAGAGCAAATTACCTAGTGTACTAGATTACTTATCGTATCTTATCCTCTCTCTCATTTCCTTATTTCCTCTTCCTCTCCTCATTTCTAAATAAACTTCCATAAAAGTCATTTTGACTTCAGATTATTCTTTAATTGGGGATTGATAATTATTCTATTCCCTGGTGACCAAGCCTTTTAATATTCAGCCAATCAAAACCCCTTTTTACCCCTTATTTTGGCAACCCAAAGGTTGTGCCAATTAACCTCAATCTTCTGATATTTTCTTGACTCTTCCTTCTCCCTGTAAACTTCAACTCAACACAGCTGAAGAGATAATTTCAATTTTTTCTCCTTTTTTCTTAAAATAAATAGCACACAGCTGTTTAAATTTTAGCTGCATGGTCCTAAAGCCCCACCTGGGGAAGCTGTTCCCAAACCTCCCCCTCCCACCTTACAGAGAGGATCCTATTTTTCAGGCACTTTTACAATTAAAAGTTTAACACAAAAATTTAACAATTAAGTAAACAAAAATGTGGTCGGAGCCATTGAACACAGTTAGTATATAACTGGGTCCTCTGGCCTGTCAACTACATATGGACAAATGTTTTTTGATGGTTCATAATCCCACAGAACATATTTCAAGGGGTATATCTTGCACTGTATTTGAGTGTGCTTATAATACTTAGAGGTGGAATGGTTTATTTTTACCTCTCTCAGAGAGATTTGAGAAAGACCCCAGAGAGACAAATAAAAGATTCATCTCAGCCTCTCCAAGCACAACACACTTCCTTTCCAACCCAAACAATTGCCCCATTCTACTATAAAACAACCCAGGGAACCACAAGCTCAGCTTGATTGTAACTCAAAACTGGACAATATTGAGGAGAGGTTAGAGAAGATAATGGCTTTTATGGAAAGCATTGAACAGAACTCTAAAAACCCCAGAGTAAGGGAGACATCTCTCTATACCTCATTATCAGAGTCTCTATCCCAAGGTGCCCTACAAAACTTTGCTCTTCCTCCCACTAATCCACCCATCCCTCCCTCAGTCCCTAAGGCTGACCCAAATGCTCTGTCTACTCAACTCAACCCATTCCTACTGCCACACCCCCTACTCACGCCATCCCACACCCTATCCCTACTGTTGCTCCAACTCCAGACCCTCCCCAATTCATTCTCTCCTCATGCCTGATGCCTTCTATTCCTCCTCGTTTGCCCCAGACCCTAAACTACTCCTCCTTTCCTCCAGTCCTGCCCCCTTCCACCACCCCCCACTTCACTTCCCATCCTGCTCCTTCTAACTTTCCCTGCCCCCAATGGCTTCCCCTCAGCTTAAGTACCCTTTCCCCTCCCCTTACTTACCTCACTAATTACCAGACAGGGAACCTAGAGGCAGCCTGCAGCCCAAAGCTTATTCCCCTTAAGGGAAGTAGCCACCTTTAATAAAAATGGGGGGTTGATGCCTATAAGACACCATACAACCTTCAACCCTCAAGATTTAGCTAGATTCAAAGAAAATATGCCTACTTTTGAGACAGAAACAATCTTAATCATGAAAAATTAGAGAATATATTCCAAAATTATGACCCCAATTAGAAGGATGTTGAAAATGTATTAGAACAATTTCTGACAAACGGTGAAAAAAATTGAATCATCTCTCTGGCCAATCAGAAGCAAGGTAGGAGAGCAATTAAATGGCCCCTCCAGGATACAAAATGGAATTACAATTCTGACCTAGATTACACAAAAATTATGCCAAGGCAGAGAAGAATTATTGTCAGATTGATCTGATATGCCTCAAAGCTGGTCAAAATTTGAGGAGACGAAACAATATATCAATGAAACTCCCTCCCAGTTGATGGATAGGCTTATTGAGGTGGGCAACATATATATGGACTTTGATTTGACCAGAGAACAGGATATTAGACAAGTATTTAGACAGTTTGTCAAGAATTGTTGTCAAGTGGTCAAAGACTACTTTAAAACTGATTGCCCAAACTGGGACTCTATGGATCTTGAGGAATTGATGAGGGTAGCATCTTATGTTTTTAAGGGCCATGCACAAAAAGAGAGGAAAACAGTAACTCAGTAGAAGCTTTAAAAATAGAAAATGTAATCCTTTGGTTGCATTGGTTTTGTTTGTACAAAGCCTTTTTAATTTAATGCAATCAAAATTATTTATTTTACATTTTGTAATCATAAATGTTGGGGGGGGTTGTGGCATGCTGGTGGAGTTGTGAATTGATCCAACCATTCTGGATGGCAAGGCTTTAAAAGACTGTCTGCTAGGTTTATATCCCAAAGAGATCATAGGGAAAAAGACTTGTACGAAAATATTTATAGCCACATTCTTGGTGGTGGCAAAAATTTTTGAAAATTGAGGGGATGTCCTTTAATTGGGGAATGGCTGAACAAAGTGTGGTTTTTGTTGGTGATGGAATACTATTATGCTCAAAGGATTAATGAACTGGAGGAATTCCATGTGAATTGGAATGACCTCCAGGAATTGATGCAAATTTAAAGGAGATGAACCTGGAGAATATTATACACAGACACTGTGGCACAATCGAACATAATGGACTTCCGTACTAGCTGCAATGCAAGGATCCAGGACAATTATGATTGACTTATGAAAAAGAATGCTACCCACATTCAGAGGAAGAACTGTGGGAATAGAAACACAGAGGAAAAATAAGTGCTTGATTACATAGTTTGATGCGTATATGATTGGGGATGTAGACTCTAAATAACCATCCAAGTGCAACTATCAATAACATGGAAATAGATCTTGATCAATGATACATGTAAAACCTAGTGGAATTGCACACAGGTTATGGGGAGGGGAAGGGCTTTGTAGGAGAGGGAAAGAACATAAATCATGTAATATGGAAAAAATCCTAAAAAAAAAATGAAAAATAAATAAATAAAAGGTACTGTAAATAATGAAGCATTATCAGTACTACACATATTATTTTGCTAGATATTGATCTCGATATTGGTTAATGTTAATAGATATTGACAGACTACTGCTGATAGGGAGCTTCAGTTGATGGCTGTTGAAGAAGATGTTGGATTGGCCATTGATGAATTCGGGTAGAGACAGTTTTATAAAACACCTATTTATTAATACTTTTAGAAGGATCAGAGACAGGAAAAGGAAATTTAATGAGCTAGAAATAGATTACCCTATAACTAATATTTCTAAATAATAAACTGGATCCCACTTACCACCAAGGGAATTTCTTTGTGATCACCAAAGTCATTCTTCTTAACACTATAATCAACTATCTACCTAAAAACCCAGATCTAACTATCTATCCTTATTCTAATATATAAACTTCTTCAAACTGATTTTTAAATAAAAGTAGTTCTTCTCTGTAAACTGTTTTGGCTCATAGGAGGGATCTGTGACTTTCAGCAAGGTACAGTGAAATTTACATTCTTCCTGTCAGAGGAGGTAAAGACACCTGTTGGCTGCTTGTCTCCCTTTCTGCCAAAAAAAAAAAACCCATGTCAACTGAACTTTCTTCTGATCAAATTTGATTATTAAATGTATCATTTAGAACAATTGGTAAAGAAGAAATCCTACCAAAAGTCCTTTTATGAAACAAATGTGGTACTAACAAACCAAGAAGGGCAAAATAGATATAGAAAATTATAGGCCAATTTCATTAATTAATATAGATGCAAAAACTCTCCAAAAATAATAGAGACTACAAGAATATATGACAGTGATTAAACACTATGACCAAGCAAGATTTAAACTAAGTATGTGGGTATGGTTTAATATTAGAAAAATATTAACATAACTGTTTCTATCAACAATAAAAGTAACAAAAAATCAAATTACTTTATCATTAGATGCTGAAAAATCTTTTGAAAAAACACACCTCCAATCTTATTAAAACACTTAAAAACAATGCATATATTATAAGAAGTATATAGTTAAAGCCATCAGCAAACACCTGTAATGGGGACAAATTAATATTCTTCCCCATGGCATCAGCTGTAAAACAAGGATGCTCATTATCACGATATTATTTAATATTATGGTTGAAATGCTAGCAATAGCAAGAAGAAAAGAAAAAGAAATTAAAGGCATCAGAAAAGGCAAAGCGGTAATAAAGCTATCTCTTTTTTGCAGATGATATGATGACACATAGAAAATCATAGATTCAGCTAAAATTAATTGAAACTATCAATAATTTTAACAAATTAACAGGACATAAAATAATCCATATAAACCATGAACATTTCTATGTATTTTTAACAATGTCTTTCAAGTAGAAATGGTAAGAAATGGCACATTTAAATTGACTATAGAGAGAATAGAAAATCTTCCAAAACAAATCTAGAAACTATTTGAACATAACTTTAGGATATTTTATACTAATAAAAGCAGATTTAACTAATTATTATAATAATTTTAATTGTTAAAAGTGGACACAGCCAATATAAAGAAAATGAAAATCCTTCCTAAACTCATATTGTTATTTAATGACATCCCAAATACATTTCCAAAATAATATTTTTGAAGTAAAAAAAATAACAACAAAATTTATTTAGAAGGAGAAAGATTTTAGCATATCAAAGGGAATAATGAAAAAAAATGTTAGGCGAAGGGGGTCTAGAAGTACCAGATTTCAAGTTATATTACAAGGCAGTAATTATTAAAACTATCTTGCTTTTACTGGCTAAGAAATAAAATTATATAGACAGTTTCTTGGATAGAAGTACAGTATCTTAAATATGGAAGGATTTTTGTCAAATATATAAGAATATGAACCATTCCACAATTGATAAATGGTCAAAAGTTGTGAACAGACAGTTTTGGGAATCAGAATTCAAAGTTACATATAACTTTATTAAAAAATACTCTAAATCATTGGTTAGAGAAATGCAAATCAAAACAATACTGAGGTAACATTTCACATCTGTCATTAGCTGAAATAATTAAAGAGCAAGATGACAAATGTTAGAGATGTAGAAAAATGCTAATACACTAATACACTTGTTGGAACTCTGAACTGATTTCAAAATCGTTGAAAGTCTCCAACATTTTGGAGAACAATTTGGAATTATACTCAGAGTTACACAACTGTATATACCTTTGACCCAGTAACATTGCTATTATTTTTATTTCCTAAGGTGATCAAGGAAAAAGTAAATGAAACCATATGTTCTTTTTTAATATTTTATTTTTTTAGAAAGATTTTCTATGGTTACATGATTCTTGTTTTTACTTTTCCCTTTGCCCCCAAACTATATGTTCTAAAATATTTATAGCAGTTCTTTTTGTGGTAGCAGAGAACTAGAAACTAAAAAGATATCCATCAATTAAGGAATGAATTAACAAGTTGTGGCATATAATTGCAATGGAATACTATTGTGCCATAAGAAATAACAAGATGATCACAAAAAAATACTGGAAAGACCTATGAAATGAAGCAAAGCGAAGTGAGCAGAATCACGAGAATTGTGTACACATTAACTACAAAAATGTATGATGATCACCTGTGAATGACAACTATCATCAACAAGGCAAGGATCTAGTATAACACTAAGGGACTAATAAAAAAAAAGTTTATCTGCAGCTATACAAGAAACAAACATAATCAGAAAGCAGATCAAAATATTCCATTTTTCACTTTTCATTTTCTCCATGATTTTTTCTCTATTCTAAGCAACATATGTCTTAATTTGTAACAAGGGGAACAGGAAATTGTGTATTATAGGATACAAGATATAAAATATGTACAACCTAAATCATATTACCTGATTTTTTGAGGAAGGGGTAGGGCAAAAAGAGAAGGGGAAAAAATGAGCAAGACATTTTTGAACATTGCTAATGCAATCATTTGTTTCTCTTGGATAAGGTATTATTGTCATTTATTACGTATTTATAACAAATCACATGTTATTGTTATGGTACACATTGTGTCTTTTATAAAAGCCAAAAATATATGGTAAATACAACAAAAAAGAATGTTTTGACCTACTAAATACTCTGCTCATTAGTACTTGAAGTACAGAAGACATAGTCCCTACCCCATCTTATGAAAGAGTAAAGATTAGGTCTCAAGAAGTCATAGCAAATGATATGAAATTTGACAAATAAGTACTTAATTGTTTGTCAAGAATTCCAAAGATATGATATCAGAGCAAGATCAGAGAAGGACACAATAAGGAATGGAATATATCATGGAAGGAGCTGGTTTTAAATTGGACCTTAAATTAAGAGAAAGCTTTGAAAAAATGACAGGATAGAAAAGACACAACAGGAAAGAAGTCAAATAATGAAAGATGAAGTTACAGGAATGGCTATCACATATTTGTGAAATATCATATCTCCTAGTTCTTTTCAACTTATATTAGGAGCATTGGATATCAGTTGTTAGAACTGTCCTATTGCATGAGATTGTGATGCACACTAAAAATACTTTTTCATGGTGAGATTCTTAATATAAATGGAGCACCCATAAACTCACCTAGTTTTTGTAGAACTGTAAATAAATAACAAACCATGAAATCCACTAGACTGTAAGCAGATTGACTGATGAAAATGCAATTTTGGTGATTATGCAAATACATTTTTTTCTCATCTTCTTCAACAATAAAACATGTGAGCAAGAAATAGTGACAGAAAATTACAAATCTAATTTCAACTTAGCTAACATATTTTTGTCTATATTTTATTGGAGCTTACAGAATTTTATTTTCTAATATCTATGAATGATATTTTCCTAAGAATCTGATAAGACAGAATTTTAGTTATTTTGTTTAGTTCAATATTTTGAAAAGTCTGATTCCATTTCTATGGCTACTCATTTTCATTAGGATTGCAACTATCCCATGCTTTAATAGATATTTTCATGAGTTTCTGTGACTGAGAGTTAAAAAAAAATCAGCACACTATAAGACTGGCAGCCCTGAAAATCTGTTTTCTCATAAGTAGACAAGCATAATTCAGTTTGTGATATACTTAGCATAGCTTTCAAGTAATCTGTGATGCTGCCATAACAAAGGAAAATGAACAGTGCTTTAACAAAACAACGTTTAATTATATTATGTATTATTCAAAGCTATATTTTAGAGGCAGCTGTGTGACTCAACTCTGGCCTCAAACATTTCCTGGCTCTGTAACCCTGGGAAAATTACTTAGTGCCAGTTGCCTAGCTATTACTTCTCTTCTGCCTTGGAACCAGTACTTACTATCAATTCTAAGATGGAAAACAAGGTTGTTGTTTTTTTTAATTAGCTATATTGTAGTATACATATGTTATATGAATATGTGATGTTTTAAATATACATAATGTATATCCATACAGATGACATAATATAGTAGAAATATAAAACCTGGATTTGAAGTCAGAACACCTGGGTTCAAATCAGAAATATTGCTTACTATATGAACCTGGTCAAGTCATGAGGCTATGTGAACCTAATCTATAAAGTGAATGGGAGGGTTGGAGTAGATAATCTCTGAAGTACCTTCTAGATCTGAATCCTGTGATCAGTATTCATGTATGCATGGCCCTTCCCATAGGTTTAAAAAATTTCCAGTTCAAGAAATGGAAAACTGGCTTGGTATTTATCACTTCATTCATTAGTATACCTCCATGACTGATTTGTAACTGAATAGAATTTTTATTATCCATCCTTGCTGTCCCAGAAAAATTTTCTCTCCCTGCTCTCTGCTGGCTGTCTTTCCTCTCTTTCAGTTTTGCTAATAGAGCACAAATCTGCTTTAACATGCAAAAGCTCTACCTTGCTTCTCACTTACCATGAAGAGAGAAAGGAACTAGGTTCAAGAAAGAATACGAAATTTAATAGTAATTGAACTTGAAAGTCACGCAACAATGGTGGGGCCGTGTGCTTTCTAAGGAAGCAAAGACATATGGGTTTCCTGTGTGATGGGCTATAGATGATACCCAGAGGTCCATGTATAGATTCAGACTGATTTTGTTTAGCACTTAGTGAAATTGCTTTCTGTCATCTGGACAAGTGAGTATAAGGGAAAATCAAGAGACTGAAATGAGAAGCTTTATAGAAAACAACAACAACAACAACAAAACATTCTTCTGTGCCTATTTGTGAGAGCAGAGAAGACCCAGAAAAAGAAAGGCTTGCCTGCAGAGTAAAGGAGGAAAATTTTACATTGAAAATATTTGGGAAGCTGATATGCTCATTAGATTGCATTAGACTTTCTATATCCCTAAAAAGAAAAAAAAGTTTGATTGTCAAAAAGATATATATATATATATATATGT